>NW_026515604.1:0-144877 GCF_027406575.1 Nycticebus coucang | reverse complement strand
TGGAACGGCAGGTCTACTTTTAGTTCCTTAAGTGTTCTCCAAACTTCTTTCCAAAAGTAACATATTAGCCTCCATTCCCACCAGCAATGCAGAAGTGTTCCCTTCTTTCCACATCCACACTAACGTGTAGTTCGTTGATTTTGCGATGTGGGCTACTCTTACTGGAGTTAGATGATATCTCAAAGGGGTTTTGATTTTCATTTCTCTGATGATTGAAGATGATGAGCAGATTTTCATGTGTCTGTAGGTCACATGCTTGTCTTCTTCAGAGAAGATTCTGTTCAATTTTCTTGCCCACAATGAAATGGGATCACTTGTTCTTTTCTTCTTAATAATTTTAAGTTCTTTGTGGATTCTGGTTATTAAGCCTTTGTCAGAAAAATAACCTGCAAATATCTTCTCTCATTCTGAGGGCTGTCGGCTTGCTTTACTTGCTGTGTTCATAGCTGTCCAGAAGCTCAGAGATCAAACTTTCACTCTTCACAGATAATATGATTTTATACCTGGAAAACCCCAGGGACTCAACTGTAAAACTCTTAGAAGTGATCAAGGATTATAACAGTGTCTCAGGATACAAAAACCATGCTCACAAATCAGTAGCTTTTATATATACCAGTAATAGTCAAGCTGAAAAAAACAGTCAAGGACTCTATTCCTTTTACAATAGTGCCAAAGATGAAATATTTGGGAATTCATAACAAAGGATGTGAAAGATCTCTATAAAGAGAACTATGAAACTCTGAGAAAAGAACTAACTGAAGACATTAACAAATGGAAAAACATACCCCATGCTCATGGCTTGGAAGAATCAACTTTGTTAAAATGTACATTTTACCCAAAGCAATATACAAATTTAATGCTATCCCTGTTAAAGCACCACTTTCATACGTTAAAGATCTGGAAAAATAGTACCTAATTTTATATGGAATCAGAAAAAAAATCTAATAGCCAAGACAATATTCAGAAATAAAAACAAATCAGGAGGAATCATGCTATCATATTTCAGACTATACTATAAATCTATAGTGATCAAAACAGCATAGTACTGGCACAAAAATGGAGAGGTAGCTATATAGAACAGAATAGAGAACCAAGAAATGAACCCAGATACTATTGTTATTCGATCTTTGATAAGCTTATCAAAAATTTAAATTGGGTCAAAGATTCCCTATTTAACAAATAGTGCTGGTAATTGGCTGGCAACATGTAGAAGACTGAAACTGGATCCACACCTTTCACCATTAACAAAAATTGAATCTTACTAGGTAAAAGATTTTTTTTTTTACCATAACCATTTGTTAAAGTAGATACAGAACACTTCTTTTCTCAAATTTCAATACTGTTTTACATGTTTTCTGTTTGTGAAACAACTCCTATTATGTTTATAACCCCAAATTTCAATTGTTAACAGATTAACTTAATATTCACTTGTCAAACACAGTTGATAATCTTCAGGGGAAAATACATCAAAAGCATATATACAATTATAGAAGTTCTTACTATACATGTAGCATGGAAGATGCATTTTATTACTTTTTACATATTCTAAAAGACATTCAAATGAAGATAAATAGATTCAAACTGGCTGACAGACTGTTCTGTTGGTTGAGGTCCTTCATTTTATTTTTTGTGATAAGAAAATCCAAAATTATTAACATTGAATTTCTCATCATACATTCATCTAAAAACTGTTAAACTTGTAAAAGAAGATTATAGATTAACTGGTTAATTTAGGTTTTTTATACTGGCTTATTATTAAATTAATTTATTGCTGGGGATATCTGCTAGAGAAGGAAAAATGTTTTGGAGAAACTTCTTCCAGTTATTAGAATTTGGTAAAGAAACAAAATGAAAACAAAAGGAAAAAATAATTGCAAAGCCTTATGATGCTATTTTTTGGACTAGTCTTTTATGTTCAGATGATCGTTTTAAGTGTTTTCATTTTCATAAAGGTAAATACCTGAAAAGAAAGACACATTGTATATGGTTTTTCCCAAAATATAGCTTTTAAAAAAATATATACATATATCTATAAGCTAAAATTATGCAAAACCAATAAACAAAACACAGTAAAGAAAGCGGATGCAGCATATAGATTATAAAATGTCCCCACAGCAGTTGGGGGCTTTCCCCTCCCTTTACCTGTTTCATGATTTTATAATCACACCTAAGTATTATAAAGCCTGAAATAAAGGCACTACTGATAACAGGTAGTGCAAAAAAGCTCAGATATTTCTTTGAATAAAATACTTTTAAATGAGTAGATTAAAATGCAAAATGGCACATTTTTTCAACTCATTCCAGTGTCAAAGCTTAACCAAAAACCGAAATATACAAATGCAGCCTGGAAACATTTTAGTGCAAATACGAAAAGTAATGGCATAATTTAGTTACTTTAAATAAGGTATTGTATGGGTAGGGATTTTTTTTATGAGGGACAAAGAATGTAATGGCATCTGGTGCAATGTCTTCAAACTTAAGAAAACAAAATAAGAGGTGAAAACTCACCTACTAATTATTTAATTTATCAATCTAACTTATAAGGGGAGACTAAAGTGTGATTTGTGAAGAACAAAATATTTTCTTAGATTTGTTGATGGCAGCAAAAAATAACATATGAGTTCTCCTGAAGTCTATACACAGAAGTCAGCATTGCAAGAAGAGAACATTAAACTTGCCGAGGAGCTGGGGAGAAGCAGAGACGAAGTCACAAGTCATCGAAAGCTGGAAGAGGAAAGATCTGTGCTCAATAATCAGTTGTTAGAAATGAAAAAAAGAGAATCCAAGTACATAAAAGATGCAGATGAAGAAAAAGCCTCCTTGCAAAAATCCATCAGTATAACTAGTGCCTTACTCACAGAAAAGGATGCAGAGCTGGAAAAACTGAGAATGAGGTCACAGTGCTCAGGAGAGAAAACGCCTCTGCCAAGTCCTTGCATTCAGTTGTTCAGTCTCTAGAGCCCGATAAGGTGAAGCTTGAGCTCAAGGTAAAGAACTTGGAGCTTCAACTCAAAGAAAACAAGAGGCAGCTCAACAGCTCCTCAGGTAATACTGATACTCAGGCAGAAGAGGATGAAAGAGCCCAGGAGAGTCAGATTGATTTCCTGAATTCAGTAATAGTGGACCTTCAAAGGAAGAATCAAGATCTCAAGATGAAGGTAGAGATGATGTCAGAAGCAGCCCTCAATGGGAATGGGGATGAGCTCAACAATTATGACAGTGCTGACCAGGAGAAACAGTCTAAGAAGAAGTCTTGCCTCTTCTGTGACATTTGTGACTGCTTTGAGCTGCATGACACAGAGGATTGTCCTACCCAGACACAGATGTCTGATGACCCTCCCCACTCTACACACCATGGCAGTCAGAGTGAGGAACGCCCGTACTGTGAGATCTGAGAGATGTTTGGCCACTGGGCAGCCAACTGCAATGACCACAAGACCTTCTGATGAAGCCTCAAGTCAAGAACTTGGCTTTTTCAGGCGTGTTAGTGTTTAAGCAATTTAACACCAGCATTGTGTGTACAGACTTCAGGAGAACTCATATGTTAATTTTTGATGCCATCAACAAATCTAGGTAAAAGATTTAAACGTAAGACATCACACTATAAAGATACTTTGAGAGAGTGCAGGGCAAACCCTTGAAGAAATTCACCTGGCAGTATCCTTTATGAGGGGACCCCTCCAGGCAATTGAAGCAACACCAAAAATACATTACTTGGATATTATCAAAGTAAAAACCTTCAGATTGGGAGTTTAATGGGTGGGGGTGCTGACCGTGATTTGGACATTCAAGGGTGAAGCCACTGACTTCTGGTTGGGACTTTTGCCTGTGGGAGTGTGGACTCTCAAAGGGTGCAGTCATTGATGCCTGGTTTGGACTTTAAAGGGCTGGGCACTGACACCATGTTTGGACTTTCAAGGGTAAATGAACTGATTTCCAGTTCAGACTTACAAGGCTGGAAGTGCTGATACCTTAGTCCTAACTGTGGCTAGTGATCTTTTCAGAATTGGTCATACACAGGAGGGGGCAGTCTCCATCCTCTTGTGTATGTTGGCTGTAAATGTCTGTGGATTTCTACTATCTAGGAATTAAGAGACCCTTTGATCTCTCCCTACCAGGTAGTGATTGTACTGTCCAGGTCAATCTGTTGAGAACTCTAGACATGGGCTGTCCACCTGGGGTCTCTCTGAGGTTGAGCTGTGGTTGTTTTGAAGTGGGAAAGAACTGAATATCCTTCACCATCTGTCGCTTATCAAAGGAAAAGTGACAATGTGTCTGGGTTCCTTTATAGATACTCTATGCTAGTCCATATATCTACATCTCTGTTTTTCTGCCAGTACCACGCTGTTTTAATCACGATAGACTTGGAGTATAACCTAAAATTTGGCAACGTGATGCCTCCAGATTTCTTTTTATTTCTAAGAATTTTATTTACTAATAGGGTTTTTCTGGTTCCATATGAATTGACGTACTATTTTTTCAAGATCTTAAAGGTCTGACATTGGTGCTTTGATGGGTATTGCATTGAATCTATAGATTTCTTTGGGTATTATGGAAATTTTAACATGTTGATTCTTCCCAGCCATGGGCATGGTATGTTCTTCCATTTGTTAACATCTTCGGCTAGTTCTTTTCTCAAGGTTTCATAGTTCCCTTTACAGATATGTTTCACATCTTTTGCTAGATATATTTCCAAGTATTTCATCTTCTTTGGCACTACTGTAAAAGGAATAGAGTCCTTGACCATATTTTTGGCTTGACTATTGTAGGTATATATAAAAGCTACTAATTCACAGGTAATGATTTTGTATCCCGAGACACTGCTATATCCCTTGATCACTTCTAAGTGCTTCATATTTGAGTCCCTGGGGTTTTCCAGGTATAAGATTATCTAAAAAAGTGAGAGTTTGACCTCTTCTGTCCTTATTTGAATAACCTTGATCCCCTTCTCTTGCCTGATTGAGAAGTCTAGGACTTCTAGTACTGTGTTGAATAACAGTGGTGACAGTGGGCATCCTTGTCTAGTTCCAGATATGAGTGGAAATGTTTTCAATTTTACTCCATTCAATATACTATTGGCTTTGGGTTTGCTGTAGATGTCCTCTATCAGTGTAAGATATAGCCCCTCTAAGCCTATTTCTTAAGTATGCTAATCATGAAAGGATATTATCAAAATCCTTTTCTGTATCAATGGATAGAATTATATGGTTTTTGATTTTATTTATATGGCATATTATAATTATAGGTTTATATATGTTGAGCTAAACTGGTAACCCTAGAATAAAACCAACATGAACGTAGTGTATAATTTTTTTAATATGTTGTTGAATTCTTTTTTATAGGATCTTATTGAATATTTTTGCATCAATATTTATTAATGGTATTGTTCTATAATTATCTTTCTTTGTTGGGCCATTTCCTGGTTTGGGAATCAGGGTGGTATTTGCTTCATAGAATGTGTTGGGGAGGATTCCTTCCTTAACTTTGTTTTAGAAAATATCATGTAATGTAGGTACTAGTTCCTCTTTGAAGATTTGGTAGAATTCTGATGTGAAATCATCTGGTCCCAGGATTTTCTTTTTTTGGAGAGTCTATATACTTGCTGCTATTTCAGTGCAGAATATAGGTCTATTTGAAATCTCTAATTCTTTCTGGTTGAATTTAGGAAGGTGGCGTACTTCCAGGTATTGGTCCATTTCCTCCACATTTTCATATTTCTGAGAATAGAGTTTTATTACAGTAATCATTGAAGAATTTTTTTTGAATTTCTGTGTTATCTGTTGTTATTTCCTTTTTTGTTTCTGATAGAAGTTATTATAGATTTTACTTTTCTGTTTATTGGTTAGTCTAGCCAGAGATTTATTGATTTTATTCACCTTTCCAAAGAACCAAATTTTTGTTTTGCTGATCTACTGAATGATTCTTTTGTTTTCAATTTTATTTAATTCTGCTTTAATTTTGGTTATTTCTTTTCATATGGTGGGTTTGTAATTAGATTGTTCTTCTTTTTCCAGTTTCTTGAGATGTCCTAATAAGTTGCTGATTTGCTCCCTTTCTGTTTTCTTGATGAAGGTATCTAATATTATGTATTTCCCTCTAAGGACTGCCTTTGCAGTATCCCACAGTTTCTGTCTTCATTATTATTTTGATCGCCAAATCTGATGATTTCTATCTTATCTCATATTTAATCCAGCTATCATTCTTTCCATGACTTTGCTTGAGTATGAAGATTTCTGCTACTGTTGAGTTTAATTTTTATTCTGTCATCACAGTCCAAGAAAGACGATTAATCATTTCTATTCTTTTGAATTTGATACAATTAGACTTGTGTCCTAAGATATGATCAACTTTGGAGGATGATACATTGGATGAAGAGAAGAATGTGTATTCAGTTTTATTAACATGAAATGTTCTGTAAATTTTCCCCAGGGTGAAGTTTAAGTACATTGTTTCCTTCTTTAGTTTCTTCGTGGAGGGTCTATCCAGAACTGCCAAAGGGGTGTTAAAATCTCCAACTATTATACTGCAGGAAGATATCAAATTAGTCATGTCAGTTAGTCTTTCCTTTATAAATTGAGGAGCATTCAGGTAGGGTGTATAAATGTTAATTATTGAAATCTCTTCACAGTGAGTGTTTCCCTTGACAAATATGTAGTATCTTCCTTATTTTTTCTTATTTTAGTTGGCTTAAATCAAATTATATCTGCAAATAAGATGGCAACTCCTGCTTTTCTGATTTTCATTTGCCTGTAAATGAATGACCCATCCTTTCATCCTGAGTCTTTCTTTCTTCTTTGAGATAAGATTAGTCTCCTGTAGGCTACAGACATATGGTCTGAGTTTTTTGTTTGTTTGTTTGTTTTTTATCCAGTCACCCAACCTGTGTTTCTTGGAGGAGAATTTAAGCCATTCACATTATGGAAGAATTGATAGGTATAGTAGTGTATTGGCTGTCATGTTTTTCAAAGGTCCTGTGTATATTTTTAATTATTTAACTGTTGCAGGAATACAAGGCCCAATGAAGAGAAAGAGCAACCAAACACCACGTTTATAAGAGGAAGGGCTTTATTCACCAGCCGGGAGCTTACGACATAGAAGAATTCCAAACGGCCATGCTCCCCAACTGTCTTGGTCTTTCCCTTTTTATTGACAGTCAAAAAGTTCCACCCCACAGGTACCCTTCTCACCGGCCAGTTTGAATCAAGCAGGAGATGACATTCCCGCCCCTACAGAACTACAGGATTTCACAGAACTTGGAAATTTCCAAGTTTCAGGAAGTTAAGTTTAAAAATACCCAAGAGCTGAGTCACTGTGGAGAGGACCCTGCATGTGTATACTTGTGGTCTCCTTGAGAAAACCTGTTCTTCTAGATCTCACCCTTCTCGGGTATCATCTCTTATTCCCCCTTTTTGAGACTCCAATATATTTTAATTTGGGGTCTCAATATCAGCTTGTTTCTGCAGGTGCAAATATTAATTACTTTTCAGCACTGAGATTTTAGGGACTGTGACTCTTGGTGGGTTCTCTACTCAGGCCTTAATAGTACCATGGTGGTGCGCTAATATACATATGAGTTTTTACTTTTCCCTGTGACATTTCCCCCTTTGCCAAAAGTTCAAAGTCCAAAGTCCAATTAAGATAAGTCCCTCAAGGAGTTTCCTCAGGCTTCATCCATGCATTGACCAGCCAGCTCCCAGTATGTGCCTGGAGCAGGGCATGTTGACTGTCGCAGGGTATGTCGATTGTCTTAAAAGTTACCTTTACTTTCCAAGGGTCAGGGAAGCCCTATTCAGCCAGCTGTGATGACTCTAAATGAGGATTCTTTCCATCTTCACTGCTGTGCGTGTGGTCAGAATGATGGTGTAAAGTCCTTTCTACCTTGGTTTCAGGGGGACCAAGTTCTGATTCCAGACCTAAACTTGGTCCCCTTGATCTTCCAGAGAGAAAAGATGTAAAGACGCAAATGACTAAACAGAACACAGTTAAATACCCCGGTGGAGATTTTCCTTGTTACTCTTTATAGGGTTTTTGTCTATTCAGTTCAGTCTTTCCAAGTTCTTTTAGGAGTTCCAGCTTAATTGCAGAAAATTGACAGAGGCCTCTTTGAACAACACCAGTGGCAAGGCCTGCCAGTTAAGCTTTGCTTCCTGACAGAGTTTACCAATTTCTGCTCTTATGGTACTGTTTATGCACTTTACCCTGTCTAAGCTTTGAGGCCTATTAATTATTCAAAGTTTTAGCTTATTATTTGTCCTAGTTCTGTTATGAAGGCTAGCCCATTGTCAAATTTAAAACAGTGGCTACCTAAACCATGGGACGATTTCTCTGGGAAATATTTTTACTACTTTAGGAGTCCTTTCTATCCTGATGGGGAAGGCTTTTACTTATTCCAAGTCTGATAGACCATCACCAGCCAGTACTTGTTCCCTCTAAACCTGGTCATTTCAGTAAAGTCTACCTGGAAGTCCTTGAAGGGCATTGCTCCATACGAGTGGATCTCTGGTGGTACCGCTGGTTCTTGGCATGAATTGAACTGGCTGCCGGTGACACACTGTAGACTGACAGTTTTGGCCAGGGCTGCCAGGTGGGAGATGTAGAAGTATTGGCCAAGCAACTTCATCAAATATTCCTGTCACCACGGTGGCTCCTAGAATCTGGGGGACTGCTACTCATTCATCTGGCATCTTTATTCATCCTCCCTCTGCTTCCTGATTCCCCTCTGCTGCTAACCATTTCTTCTCCTCCCAGGAGTAGATAGGGGTGATCACAGGGACCCATGGGATGAGGGGAGCCACTCGTGACACCTGTTACATCTGGGAGGCAGCCCTCTTTGACTCAGTGTCAGCTCTGGTGCTCCCCTTAGTGATGGTGGAAGCATCTCTTTGAAGTTCACGGCAGTGCATAACTGCCACTTTCCGAGGTTTCCATACTGCCTCTAGCAGCTGAAGTTATCTCCTGCTGATACTTAATGTCTTTTTTTTCCCCCAGAATTTAATAGTCCCTTCTCCTTTTACAATATCCTGCATACTTGGAGAGTCAAAAAAGTATACTTAGAGTCTGTGTAAATATTTATACTTTTTTCTTGGCTTAACTCTAAGGCTTGGGTCAAGGCAATTAACTCAGCCTTCTGAGCAGATGTCCCTTGAAGTAGAGGCTTAGCCTCCACAGTCTCTGTTAAGGTAACCACTGCATACTCAGCCCGCCACTCACCTTGCGCTGTCACGTAACTACTTCCATCTACATACAAGTCCCAGTCTGCATCTGTCCAAGGCTGGTCACACAAGTCAGTTCTTCTAGAGTACACATTATCTATAACTTCTGTACAGTCATGCTCAGTCTCTCTTCCACTGACTGGAAGGAGCGTGGCTTGGTTTAGAGTGTTGCATTAGAGAGCTAAAAGTGTCCCTCAGTGTCCACTAAATTGACCACAGAGTGCGGTACTTTCACTCTGAGATCGTGCCCTAGAGTCAGCGTATGAGCTTCTTGCACAAGGAGAGCAGTAGCGGCTAGAGCCTGTAAATAGGGTGGCCAACCTTTTGCCACTCTATCCAACTGCTTAGAGAGGTAGGCTACAGGCCTTGGCAAGGACCTAAACAGCTGGGTTAATATACCCACAGCCATTTTATCACTCTCTGAGACATACAGAGTAAAAGGCTTGGCCAAGTTTGGCAGTATCAATGCAGGTACAGCCATCAGCCTCATCTTTAGCTGCGAGAAGGCATGTTCCTCTTTTCCTCCCCACTCCAAGGGCACTCTCTCCTCTCCTTTAGTTGCCTCATACAAGGGCTTAGCTAAAACGGCAAAGTTAGGGATCCAAAGACGATGGAAGCCAACCGGGCCTAAGCATTTTTAAATCTGCTTTTGGCTCATGGGGTTGAGGAGGTAATTAATGACCCGCCTCCATTTCATGCCTAGATACCTCTACCCCTGCTGGATAGTAAATCTTCGATAATGTACTGGCTGCTGGCAAATCTGGGCCTTCTGTTTGGATAATTTATAGCCACATACCTCTAGATGTCATAAAAGACAGTCCATACCTCGGGCACAGGCCTCCTGGGTAGAATGTCCTGAAAGGAGGTCATCGACATGTTGGAACAGCACACATTCTAATTCCTCAGCCTGGAATTTCTGGAGGTCACAAGCCAGCCCTTCTCCAAAAATTGTCGGTGTTTTGAACCCCTGTGGCAACCTGGTCAATGTGTACTGTTTCCATGTCTGGTCTCTCCCACTGGAAAACAAACAGTCTCAGGCTTCCCAGAGCCAGCCTTATACTGAAGAAGGGTTCTTTTAAGTTCATACAAGAGGGCCACTTGGCTTCTGCTGGCAGCAGATTCAGCAGAGTAGGATGCAGTGTTTACAGTTACACCATTTACTGGGAAATTCTAGATAACATTTAATACTGCACAAGTTTTCCAGTGTAGCCAACAGGTGACCTTTGTGGAGTCTTAAGGCTTCAGAGTAAATATAACTACTGCATGTAATTCTATACTCTTTGGCCAGTCTCTTAGTCCCATTTAACAGATCAATTTAGTAAAACAGTTAGGTCTCATTTTATGAGTTGACAGTACAGACAAGGCTGGGATCTAAATACAGGTGGACCACAGCCTCTTTTTCCTCCTTTTAAACTATTTTTATCTCTCCAATTTCTCTTTTTACTAAAGGCAAATTATAGTAGAACTAACTTATTTGCCAAAATAAACTGTACCTTCAGTATATGGGGTCTGATTATTTGCATAAAGTGCAGTAAGAATAATTAATTATTAGACATCTAGGATCTTCTTTTCTTTAAAATTGACTTTGCTGGAACCTCTTATAAGGAATCTCAGGCTGGACTTTTTGAAATCCTTTCAGAACCCAGGTTTCAACTGTGCCTTTAGATACCTGTATGCATTGGGTAAATTCCTCTTCTCTTGAAGTTCCCAAGCACATTTCAATTCCCAGACCCGTTAGCAAGTGACTGTCATTACGTACCACAGATCAGGAAATGTTACTGATGGGTATCTGGCCAGTTTTCCAAAGGGCTTTTTTATTGGCCTTATAAAGTCAACTTTAATTCTTTAATGCAGTCTGCACACCTCTGGAAATGCTATTCCAGCCAAAGCTTTGGTAAAATAACCAGTGCCTTCATCATGTCCTATAGAACAAAACAGATTCTTATTGAACTTATGCAAATAACTTTATTGTCAGAAAGTAAGAGTACTTACAAATGGCTTTCAAATTCCAGAGAAATCAAGGAGAGAGAAAAATACATGTTTCAAACTCTGCTCATAAGTATATATACATTTCTTGAAAAGCTACAAATAGCTCAAAAGACAAAAAAAGATTTTCTTGATTTCTGGAAAACAGAACACAGAAAGAATCATTCAAGCAAAAAGCCATTACACACTAGACAAGTTCCATGTAACTGATTTCTGTTCTTTTGAAGTTAGGTTAGCAATACTCATAGACATGTTAACTTTCCAAGGAAAGTTCTAAAATCGGCTTTTTAGTCCAAAGGTATTCAATTTCCAAAGACATCAGAAATTTGAATTTGAGAGAATTCATCAGCTTCTCTTAATATTTCTTTTTCTTTTTAGGATGAACTTTGGATTCAGCCAGTTACATAAGAAATAGTTTTTTTTTTTTAAGATGAATTAAAATTATTACCAACCATATATGTTAGGACAGAGCAATGTTTTATACATTAGGACAGACCAATGCTTTATACATTAGGACAGACAAATGCTTTATAATATTGGAATATATATGTATAAAACCATAATCCACATAAAATTCATCACCATTTCATATTTAACAATGTTTCCTATATATTTTTAATAAATCAAATAAGTTTAATTTGTTTTTCCGTGACTTTCAGTGGTCTTAATATTTCAAGAAGACCAAATTTATAGTTGTTTTTTTTTTTGTTGTTGTTGTTTGTTTGTTTGTTTGTTTGTTGGCCTGAGCCAAGTTTGAACCCGCCAGTCTCAGTGCATGTGGCCCAGCATTGCAACTACTGCCCTACAGGCACCAAGCCACAGATTTAGTGTTTTTATTTTGGAAGATTCCTCAAATATCAAAGGCCTAAAACATTTGTTTAAACAAAATTACAAGCCAAAAGATTTGAAAGGAAATGCATAGTCAACTGGGTCACATGTAAATTCTTTCACAAATTCTTTTATGCGCTTTTTTAACCTGCACAGACCATCTACAAGCATTTTAAACTTTCTTTAACGTTTGCCCTGCCTTCCACTTTCTTACACAACCATGCTGTTTTAGGACAAAATTATCACGCAAGATTCTTTCTTTACACAATACCATTTTCCTTTCTGTTTAATTTCTCTTACTCTCAAAAACTCACTTCCCACAAAACAGGATCCCAATTTACCATGAAGTTACCCATTCACTCAGCCAAACTGATAACTAGAAGGTTTAAAAGGCAAAAATCTTATCCTTTGACAAAGAGTTAGTTTCCCCAACAATTTAAACAACAAAATTATTACATTTTACAAATGAGAGACATTTTATGAGATGTAACATTGATACAGAATTTTCCCACTCAGGGCTGGACAGGGAACCACCATTTTTCAGGCTCAGGTGAGCTTAGACATCAGACTCCCATCTCCAGGCACAAACCCTCTGAGCCCCAGCAAGCTCATGGACAAATCAGTCTGAAACCTTTTGGACAGCTCCACCTTGACTAAGGTGCACACAACCTAATCCCCTCCCCAGACAAAAACTACAGCAAAGACCTAATAACCTTGTCCAAGGTGAGGCACTTCATTCATTCATTTGCTAGAACACCCCTTCAGTTTGTAAAGGTATTTTTCCATCTACCAAGTCCTGGCCAAAATATCTCTCAGGACCAATTATTTACCCATAGAAAAAGTACTTATGCAGAAAACCTCTGATCTGGGCCTCCTCCTCCCTTCCAGGGGCTATTCACCTTGGAGACCTGTTGCTTATATGGATACAGCCTTGTCCAGCACGAGATTTACACTCTCTTCCCCAGATTTTCAAGGGCCATCCAGAGCTCACTGGACTTCTTCAACCGCAACACTTTTCAAGGCACGACCCCTCTGCCAATAGCTCCGGTACCCCCCACTCTCTCTGCATGCCCCTCAATCCAACAAAATGCCATTTTATCACTGATCTGTGCCCCGTGGGCTCAATTCTCAAATCCCTGAGACCAAACACTCACTGAAGAAATTCCATTAACAAAACTACACCAACATCCTTTCTAATGTCTTTTCATTTCTCCCAAGTCCCACATGGCCACGTGGCCACCACCAAAGACAGAAAGCTGAAAAACTGGAACTTCCAGTTTATCTCAGAACAGCCGGGGGACAAAGTTGGAGCAGGGAAGAAGGGCACACTCACACATTCCTTTCACCTCATGAATGGCGGAGGGTGGGGGTGGGGAACCCCATCTATTGTTACCCATCTCAGTCATTCTCAAAGCACTCACATACACACAATTCCAACTCACTTCTTAAACTGGGCAGCCTCGATTTCCCACTGAAGCTGCCACTTAGCCATAGGAGGCAAAACAACACTCCCCTAGGCCCTGTGAAGGGAGTCCAACTCCACCCTTGGAGTTCTCTCAGTCACACCACATTCCACATGCCGCACCCTCGGCATCATGCCGCAGCGAGGTGGTGCTGTCCACGTTGTAAAACGAAGGAAAGGAGGTCTGTGCTCCCTGGAGCGAAGCCCCCAGCACCCCCAGTGTGCACAGCAATAGAAATGTTGCCTAGCATGCTGTTTTTTGACGCAATCATCTATGGGGTACAGCATACAACTAAGAAACCTTTATGTTTTGATTGAATGCTTGTTTGTCTTGTCAATTTTAAGAATAAACACAGTGGTTTACTGATCCAGATTAAGCACAACAAGAATGGCTGTGTCAGACTCAGTGACTCCAAGTAAGCCTGGTCAACAGCACGTCCCTACCATAAATGTCAGTGACTTGAGACAATGCAGGCACAGCAAACAAGATGTTCCAACACGACATGCACTATCACCACCTGCAGTAAAACTTTACTTAGAAAAACATCTTACTTCACTAATTTTCATATGTAATACAAATCAATAGAATAGTTTAATGTTTAACAAACAATTAATTATGAATCAAAGTATAGTTACTAATAAGAGTAAAAATATATAGAAAATATATATAGAAGTAGTCAAGCATTATACGTAAAAAAATATGTTCAGCTGTTTTTAAAACTGAGAAAAATTACAGGGCTAAGAGAAGTCACAAGCCTTAACATTCCTAGATAAGAGGGAGGAACCAGGTATTACTGATAAACCACCTCCCTCCGGAGAACAAAACCTTGAAAACATGTAATGCATGATAAACCGCATATGCAGACACAAAGATAATTTACAAACACAAGCAGAATAAAGATTACATTGTTTAAACCTTGGAAAGAAAATGTATAAATACCAACATACACTCTCAGTAAAATTTACAGCTGCTTCCTTCATCACATGCTGTGCGGCAGTCTGTCATTTTTCCTGCGTCGACCTCTCAACCAACCTGTACCGTTCTCCCTGATCACCCTCGGACTGAGACCCATCGACCGTCAGTCCGCGGCATCCACACATGTAGTGGGATTCCCAGATCGATCATACCTTGCTTTAGATGTCTCCCTGTGTAGGTACCCGTTCCTGCATGCCAGTTCCTCATAGTGTTTGACTCCTTGAAACCACGCTGACATGGTCCTTTCTCAGCCCAGTCGAGGTGTCCACACAGAGAGGCCAAACTGTCTCACTGGCACGCTCAGTGGTTCACGTCACCCAGGCCGATTAGGGGCCCCCACGTGGGGGTTCAGAGGATTGGCGGCGACTACCAGGTGCCTGTTGTCTCCAGGGGTGATCTCGCTTCCCAGTCAGGGAACCAAAAATGTTGCAGGAAGACAAGGCCCAACAGAGAGAAAGAGCACCCAAACACCACGTTTATAAGAGGAAGGGCTTTATTCACCAGCCGGGAGCTTATGGCATAGAAGAATTCCAAATGGCAATGCTCCCCAATTGTCTTGGTTTTTCCCTTTTTATTGACAGTCATAAAATTCCACCCCACAGGTACGTTTCTCATTGGCCAGTTTGAATCAAGCAGGAGATGGCATTCCCGCCCCTACAGAACTACAGGTTTTCACAGAACTTGAAAATTTCCAAGTTTCAGGAAGTTAAGTTTACAAATTGCCAATAGCTGAGTCACCATGGAGAGGACCCTGCATGTGTATCCTTGTGGTCTCCTTGAGAAGACCCGTTCTTCTAGACCTCACCCTTCTTGGGTACCCTTTCTCATCACCCCTGTGGAAGCTAGATTTTGCTGTTCAAATCTGGGTATGTTTATTTTGGGGTAGAACATTGTACTGTTCATTATGGAAAATGGATCTGAGTATTTTCTGGAGAGCTGGTCTAGGAATTGCAAATGTCCTCAACATGTGGACATCAGTAAGTATTTGATTTCTCCATCACAAATGAAACTCAGTTTAGCTGAACACAGGGTCCTTGGCTAAATGTTGTTTTGTTTTAGAAGATTGAAGGTTGAAGACCCTCCTCTTCTGGCTTGAAAATTTTTGGCTAAATGATCTGCAGTCAACCTAATATTTTTCTCATCGTAGGTAAGACTTTTGTTATGACTGGCTGCTTGCAGGATTTTTTTAATTCATAGTAATTTTGGCATAGTTAATTACAATGTGTCTAGGAAATACTTTATTTGGATTGAGTCATTCTAGGATTCTGAAACTATGTGCTATCTAGATTTCTGTACCTCTTGCATTGCGTGGGAAATTCTCCTCTATAATATCTTGGAGTACAACATCTGTGCCTTTAGGATCATCCTCTATTTCAGGAGTCCCTACAACTTGGATGTTTGAAATGATCACACAACTCTCTCATGGAATGTTCTGTTCTTGTTCTTCAGGAATCCCTACAACTTGGATGTTTGAAATGATCCCACAACTCTCTCATGGGATGTTCTGTTCTTGTTCTTCTTTTTTCAGCCTCTTTAAATGCTTGGGATCATTCAAAAGACTTGTCTTCAATTTCTGAGATCCTTTCTTCTGCCTGCTCAAATCTATTACTGAGAGACTCTACTGTATTTTGAAACTTTATGAATAACTTTTGTACTTCCTTGATCTCTGCTATGTTTTCTCATTATGTCCATAGTCTTGGTGACATTGTCCTTGAATTCATTAATTTCTTGCGATAACTTTTGAACTACTGTTTGCATTTCTATTTCCATCCTTTTCTCCATTCTATTCATCTTATTTTCAATCCATATTCTGAATTTTCTTTCTTTCTTTTTTTTTTTTTGCCCGAATTCCCTTTCTGACATTTCAGCCATTTCTCTATGTATGGTAATTTCTGTTATATTTTCTTTGTCATCCCTTGGGGAAGTTGATCTATTCTGTTTATTGTAGGATAATATTTAAAAATAAACATATCCTACATCAAGCACACAAAGTAAATTCAGTGTGAGTTTAAAATGACTTGCTTTTCTTTCTGAGGCTTAAGAGATCTGGACCCCCCCTGGGTTACTCACAGAGTTAGGCTTTTCTGGAGTTGTAAAATTCCTTAGGCTTTTTCTCTGAAGCTGTACACCCCATGAAGCCTGAGATCCAAGGGCATGCCGCCCTTCCTCAGAGATACGGGCTAGAGGGTTGACATATGTTAACAACATATTGTCAGAAGTCTATAGGTACTCTGCCCTGAAGGAAGGACACAGTCATTACTTCATACTGAGTGAACTGAGTGAATGCTTGAAGATATTCTATCAACTCTGTTCCCCTATGGCTATTTTCATCTTTGTGACCTGCTCGGAAACTAGTCACTGTTTAGAGGAAGAGATTTACTACACAGGTGATTGCATTGATATGATAAATATTTCCTTTCAAGTTAAATTACAGTTATGTAAAAAAGAAGATAAGATGATGAAACTAATAGATAATAGATTAGGTGTGTACGTGATTGGAAGAGTACAAAACTAAAACTTGGAATAAAGAATTTTGCTATATGCCATCCCACGGTGTATAGTCTGTTTCTTGACTTAATAATTACAGAAGCGAGTTTACACCCACGGCAAAGCTGCTGTTCGTTCGCATCTCCGGTCATGCAACATTTATTTATGTTGTAAGAGTTCTTCCATGGTTCCTCCCCATGAGTGTTTTTTGAAAGTTGACAATTATATTGCAGAAAATTAAAACTGGTGTGGTGAGACTGAATTGGTGTCCCAAGAATTGGATCTAACCAGCCCCTAACCAATGAGCTGGGGCTTGTGCTTATGGCTTTTCCCCTGGAGCCTTGCAGTGGTCTCTTTCAGAGCTGCAGTCAAAGACTCTGAGGTCTTTCTTGCTGAAATAACACAATCTGGCTCTGCCTTCATGTCAGGCTTCCCCTTCCCTATCCTAATGAAGCACTGTACTAGGCTGAAATCTCATCTGGGCCCCACTAGCAACACCTGGAGGAGGAAAATATGTCCATCTCCACTACAAAACAATCACCACTCAACCTTGGAGGGTCCCCAGGTGGACATCCCAGTTTGAAAGTTCTAACAGATTGTCCAAGTCAGTACAATAACTGTTCACAGGAGTGAATTCAAAGAGTTTCAAGTGCCCAGTAAGTAGATATCCACAGACATTTCACCTGAAAAACCCATGGGGCTGAAGCTTGGTCCCTTTGGGGGGTAGGGAAGTCATGAAAGTTTGTCTGACCAAGTCAAAACTGAGTTTTCAGTGCCCCAGTGCCCACTATGCACTATCTCCAAGCAACCTTCTCTTCCTTCATGTCCCTCTTTTCCTGACTTTCTCTCTCTCCCCGCACACCCCTGGTGCCACATGAATCAGTTTCCCTGCTAGTAACCAGCAGCCCACACAATTCCTGAGCCTCTGGGTGAATTCACCAAATACTATGGATTCTGCAAGGGGTAGACATTCAGGCAGCCAGGCTAGTGGAGAAGAGTGAACTGCGTGTTCAGAATTGTGGAGAAAATATTTCATTCCTTTTATTCCAGGCAGGTTGACACCTAGGCTCACAGATGGGACCTCCCTGAAGAAGAAGGACCAGCTTTACTGGCTTTCTTCTGTGGGGCAATGTGAGAGGTCCTTTGTTCCATGCTCACTTACAGAGAGCCCCAAACAGGTCTCTGGCTTGGGGAGGGATCTCCCATCCACTTGGTGAAGGGCTTCATATCTGGACTTTGTTTTCTTTCCATCTAATTCTTGGAGGTACAACGTGTCTCAGCAGTGATCATGTACACTTGTCTATCTTCTTTCTATGCTTAGTTCCCACCTTTGACTTCACTGAGTCCCTTTCAGTCAAATATCTCTAGCTCTGGACAGGAGCCTCAGGTAAAAGCTGCTTTCAGTTTGTCATCTTCCTTTCACCATCCATTTCTCTGGTGATTAAAAATGAGGAGCATTTATTCATGTGTTTCTAGGCCATTTTTCAGTCATCCTCAGAGATTTTATTCAAGTCTATTGCCTAGTTATAGAGGGGGTTCTTAGCACTTTTCTTATTGTTTAATTTGAGTTGTCTGTATATTTCAGTTAACAGGCCTTTGGCAGAATCATAACTTGAAAAAAGCTTCTACCATTCTGAAAGCTGTCTGTTTTCTTTGTCTGTGGTACCCTTAACTGTGCAAACACTTTTTGTCTTGATAAAATACCAGGTATTTATATGCGATGTTGCTGCAATTGCCAGGGGGAAATTCCTCATAAAGTTATTTTCCCAGATTATCTTCAAATGTTTTCCCCACACTCTCTTATAGAATTTTTATTGTTTCAAGTCTTAAATTTAAATCTTATATCCAGCAAGAATCAATTTTTGTCAGTGATGAGAGGTTGAGAGTTTTCTACATGTGGATAACAAGTTCTCCCAGCACCATTTGTTAAATAATGATTCTTTTCCCCAGTTCAAGTTTCTGTTAGGCTTATTGAAGATTGAATGACAACATGTGTCTGAGTTCATCTCTAGACTCTGTTTTCTATTCCATAGGTCTATGTCTCTATTTGTGTGCCAATACCACACTGTTTTGATTACTATAGTCTTGTAGTATAACCTAAAATCTGGCAACCTGATACCTCCAGATTTTTTTTAATATCTAGGAATTGTGTTTGCTGTTGAGAGTATTTTTCTGGTTCCATATGAATTGAGGTACTATTTTTTCAAGATTTTCGAAGTATGACATTGTTGCTTTGATGGGATTGCATCAAATCTATAGAATGCTTTAGTTAACTTTGACATTTTAACAATGTTTATTCCTCTCAGCCATGGGTATTTTATATTCTTCCATTTGTTGACATCTTCTGCTATTTCCTTTCTCAGAGTCTCATAATTCTCTTTACAGGGATCATTCACGTCTTCTGTTAGATATATTCCCAGGTATTTCATCGTCTTTGGTGATTTTATAGAAAGAATAGTCTTTCATTTTATTCTTGCCTTGACAATTGTTGGCATTTATGAAGGCTACTGATTTGTGGTTATTGATTTTGTATGCCAAGACACTGCTATATTTCTTGATCCCTTCTAAGAGTTTTTTAGTTGAGTCCCTTGGGTTTTCCAGGTATAAGATCATGTCATATGCAAAGAGGGAGAGTTTGATCTCCCCAACTCCATTCAAATTTCTTTGATCTCTTTCTCTTGCCTGATTGTGATGGCAGAAACTTTTTCAACACATGTTAAATAGCAATAGAGACAGGGTGCATCCTTATCTGTTTCCATATTTGAATGGAAATGCCTTTAGTTTTAGTCCATTCAATACGAAATTGGCTAAGAGTTTGCTGTGGATGGCCTCAAACAATTTCAGAAATGTTTCATCTAAGCCTATTTTCTGGAGGGTTTTTAACTTGAAAGCAGGCTGAATATAATCAAAAGCCTTTTCTGTATCAATTGAAATAATCATATGGTCTTTGCTTTTTATTCTATTTATGTAGTGTATTATATTAATAGATTGATGTATGTTGAACCAACCTTGTATCTCTGGCATAAAACACACTTGATCATGGTGTATAACCTTTTTAATGTGTCATTGTATTCTCGTTAATATCTTGTTGAATATATTTCCACTCATATTCTTTAATGTTATTGGTCTAAAGTTTTGTTGTTGTTTTGTTGTTGTTGTTTCTTTTCCTGGTTTGGGGATCAGAGTGATACTTTCTTCATATAATTTTTTGGGGGTAGGATTTCTTCCTTTTCCATATTTTTGAATTGTTTATGCATCATAGGAACTAGTTCCTGTTCGAAGGTTTGATAGAATTCTGATGTGAAGCCATCTGGTCCAGAGCTTTTATTTTGGGGGACTTTTTTATAATTGATGTTATTTCAGTGTTTCTCATTGTCTATTGAAGCTTTCTAACTCTTTCTTGTAGAGGATTAAAAATCATATTTACTACAACAGCCATCAATCTCATAACTTATGTGAGGAATTCTTGAGAATAAGACATTCTCCTGGCAAGCCTGGAAATCTCTTATCACTGGAGGCAAGCCACCAAGTAACTCAGTAATCCCAGAGGTGGAAAGCTCAAACCTGATTTAGTAAGGCTGATGTTAAATAGCAAACATTTTATGGCAGTTCCTTGAAGAATTAATAAAGGGAATTGCATGTAGGAAATAATTGGAAATAATTTTTTGGAAATTATTTTTGGAAATAATGTCCTTGAGTACATAACTTTTTACCATCTTTTTTTTATCCATATGAGATCATTTTCTTGAGCACATAGCCCCTAAAACACATAGTCCCTGAGCATGCAGCCCCTGCATGCCTTTGCTTAGTTATCTTTCTGACCATTAAGTATCTTCTCAATAAAAGGACTCTGCAAGAAGTGCTCAGTGGTATCCTGCACCTCTGGTTAGCCTCACCTCTTGCAGCGTGTACTGTCAATCCGTGTCTCCTGTGATCATTTATGCAGTTGCGACACTTTCTGTCTGAGTTTCAGATGGTATTGTGCTTCCAGATATTGGTCCATATCCTCTACATTTTCATAGTTCTTGGAATAGAGTGTTTCATAATAATAATTGACAATCTTGTATTTTTGTGACATCTGTATTTTCCCTATATCATTTCTGATTGTCGTTATTAGATATTTTATTTTTCTGTTTCTCCTTAGTCTAGCCAAGGGTTCATCAGTATTATTCATCTTTTCAAAGAACCAACTTTTTGGCCACCATATGGTTCTTATGTGTATATCTCCTTTATATCACAGTGTAAAAAATCATCCTTCCCCTTCTTCTTATCAAGGTCAATTATTCCCATCAAATCATGATTCTAGCTGTTTCAGTTACAATATGATGGTGTAACTTTAGGTTAGGAGCTGAACATCCCAGCCAACTGAAAGTAAAGTATCATAGGAATTAAAAAACAAGCACCCAATGTACTTCACATTAAACGAGTAAAGGAGCAACTACATGCCTGCATGAGAGGAAAAACATATTTAAATTCAAGAAGATGGTGGGGACAGGGAGAGTGGTAAGCTCTCACCTATGGGGGACAATGTATGTGGCACATCTCCTGGGTGAAGGGCTCAACTGCAACTTGGACTTTTCCTAACAAATGAAAGCCATGTAACCTAATCATATGTGCCCTTATATTAATATAAAAAATTAAGTTTTTTTAAAAAATAAATCAATAAAAACTCAAAATATTGTGTTGAGGGAAGCTAGAATTCTCTCAATTTAATATATGCATTCCTACCCCACATTTCCCTCATCATGAGATACGTACACCCCTGGGATGCTTTGTTTTGTGGGATTCCATGCATGGAATCCAGCATTGTGGATCCAGTTTTGTGGATCCAGCATTCTCTAAGCCCCACTTGTTGGATGAGAGTTGGTCTACAAGTAGGAAATTCAAACTGATACCTGGGGTAGGTGACTATGCTTGTGATGATAAACTACTGGTTTTTCCAAGGTAGAAGGAGACGTATGTGGACACCTCACCACACAGACCTTGTCCTTGGTCACCTCAAGGACAGTTCCATCTGTGTGTTCAGTTATTGTCTCTACTGCTGATGGTTTGGACATTCAGATGCAGAAGCAGCTAGGGGGGTCTTCGTCAGTGGGAGTCTCTGCCAATATGTCCAGAGACTGTTCCTCTGCCCATCACACCATACGGTTACCAGTGGTGATGCTTGGCAAATGTTACTTGTTCAAATGAGTGCTTACCTGGTCTTGTTTGACATGGGAAAAATATTTTATAAGTCATGTCCATTTTTCTGCATCCACCCATTTACCTGTCTCTACTCCTCCAGTTCTTTCCCTTCAAGGAACTTGAACAGAGAGTATCACCACCTCAAGCCACTTGTTCTTCCTCAAAAAAGGATAACCAGATGTGCCATTTATTCCTCCTCCCATTGCAAGTATCTTTCTTATGCTTGACATTTTAATCATATACCAGACATTGGCTATAATGAAGCCATGGTCCATTTTTGGTCTCTACCCATAAACCAAACCAATCTATCTAAAAACAAAGTTGTATATTTTTCTTCTCTGTCAGTTAGTAGTGCAGGACACCACCTGCCCTCAATAAGCCACAGGTTTAGGCTAAAGGAGTAGTGTTGGTGCAATTATAATGAATCTTAGATGCCTGGTTGTGTCACTTACCCACACCTCTTTTCCTGTTCAGATTTGATCTGAAAGGTAACATTTCCACCAAGGAAAAGTGCTGAACCTGTCTGACTTTATGACTTAGCAGGTTCAATAAAAGTAGTCTTGTAATGAGAAATTTCAGATATGAGGTCAGTAGGTGCACTACAGTCAAACATCTCATAAATCCATAACTCAGTAATGAACCAGAAGTCATTTTCCATGAAACATAAATATTCTCAGCAGAGGACTGGTGGGGACATAGCCTTGTTCTAGAATCCTGGGGCCTGTACCATGATTCTCCTCCTAAGACATTCTAATGACATTTAATAACATATGTCTTTGTGATAAATCATACCATCACCCCAAATGATAAGGGCATATCATGGGAGAAGTGGAGACAGTGTTTGCATGCAGCTGATTGACCTAGCACTTCGTGATGGTCCCTTTATGAATTTTTTTCCTAGATGGAGAAATGCAGCAGCCAGCACATATGGAAATGATGGCCAGGCTCAGAAAATTCAGGAATGAGGAACAATCTCACTCCACAATGTCAGTCATCCTGACTACCAGAGGTGATATTCAGTGGTGAGGGGAATTGAGAACAGAAAAAAGGGAGAACAAATTGCATATGAGTATGACCTTGAGATGACCTTCAGTAGAAGAAGTTGCACATTGACCCCACTGATACTTCTCTAGAAAGAAATTCACCCCATTGACCTCTCTCCCCTAAAGAAAGGCCCAGGAAACCATGAAGGTGCTGCTGTCTGAACTGACATGCTGAATCCAGATGGATAATCTGCAGAGGGAAAGAGTACTATGCTGCAACACCCACTAATACATCTCAGAATTTGGGGATTATTCTAGTCCTGGGCAGCATGGATATCTGACAGATGTCAACTAAAGGCGGCTGCTTCACTGTGGTCACGGCACTCAAACATCTGTCTGTGGGGAGCATTACTAACAGATGGGCACCTGCAACCACCACTCTGTTGGTGCCAAGGTTGCCCCAGGCTGCTCCCAGATACTGACTGACCACAGCATGCTCCTTCCTGGGCCCCAGGGTATTGACTCCTTTTCTTAGCATGAGACTATTGAAGGCCAGGCAACAACATAGCTTCATGGTGCAGGACTCTTGCCCTGTCTTTAGAAGAACCATTCCTTTCAGAGTCAAAGACTTCTAAATCTTACAGAGACCAGAAGTGCATGCCCTCTAAGTGGCTACCTAGGAGTAATGTCAGGCAGAGACGCTCAGCCCCCAATGCTTACTTTCTGCACACATATGTTCTGAATATTGGAGATATAGCACAGTATAACTTTTTAATTTATTTACTGTGCATATCACTTTCTTCACATTATTCAGCTGTTATTTGCTATATATTCCAATGCATACCTTAATTATATTTATTCTCCTTGAAATTAAACATGCTCATATATTTCAAAACACCTTAAAACACCAATAAAATCACCTTAAAAACATTATCCAAACCTCCATACTTCTTTTAGGCTATGCTTAATTTCTCTTTTCCCCATCCCTGAACAGCTTTATAGTTGGTTCATATTTGCCCCATGTATTTCCTCTGCACTCACTATTTACCACCTCCACCCAGGTTACATTGCCCTGTTCCTCTATTTAGTAGTAATAAATGATGCCCTATTCTCAACAATGGCTCCCATTTGCAAATAGCAAATGTCAAGAGCTATTTTCCTCTCCAAAATTTGGAAGTCCTTTTCAAATGAACAAAAATGGTATCCAATTTCTTGCCCATCAGAAAGAACCTCTTTGGAGTGAAATGATGATTGCCAGGGACTGAGGGAGGGAAAAATGGGAAGATAATATAAAACTGTGGGGTTTTAGTGATGCCAAATAAATTAGTCTTAGAGATCTACTATACAGCTTAGTGTCTTTACCTAATAATAATATATTGTGTACTAAAAATTGACCAAAAATTGGCATTTTATGTTAAATATTTTATCATACATGAAAATATGCCCCATGATCATATTGATGTACACAGCTATGATTTAATAAAAAATAAATAAATAATAAAGAATTCTGGAGGAAACTTTATCAGGTGATTGATAGGTCTTTAGCCTGATGGTGGCCATAGTTTCACAGATGTATCCTGATGCATTAAATATGTACAGCTTTATAAGTTTCAATCACACATCTATAAACTGGTTAAAAGTTAACGAACAACATTTAAGAAGAAAAAACATCGTTGCCTTAGTAAATCTGTGGACACCAAGAGATGTGAAAAATCTCAATCTTTCCTCAATGCTGGCACATCACAGAGAGATGATGCCTGAGTGCTGTTGTGCATGGAACTTAAACTTTCCTTAGGGTAAACCTTGTGACATTTCAAAGAAACCAAGCAAAGAGTTTCTCCTTGGAGAAAATAAATCCAAGTTCCCCAACAGCAGTCTCCCTAGACACAAAAGTGACTGAAAAGATTGTATTCTGCTGCTTTATAGCCCAAAGGAACTGAACATATGTTCCCTTGGACTAAACTACTTTGCAGAGTGCAGAGACAATGGAACAGTTCATTTAATGAGGTTATTGCAAACGAGCATGAAAGAAAATGAACCAGGATGGGAATCGTGGAGAATGAGAGAAAAGATAGAAGAGAGAAGGATGGGATCAGGAGGTCTGGAGCAGACACACTGCAGCCAACCCCAAAATGTAAAATCAACTTTATTTTATTGTATCTCAGCAGGGTTTTTATGAAGAAGTAGCATAGACAAAAAACATATTTGTAGGGGCATGCCTGTGGCTCAGTAAGTAGGGTGTCGGCCCCATATTCGAGGGTGGCAGGTTCGGCCGGGCCAAACTGTAACAACAACAACAACAAACAGCTGGGGGCAGTGGTGGGCACCTGTAGTCTCAGCTACACTGGAGGCTGCAGGTTGCTGTGAGCTCTGACACCAGTGCACTCTACTGAGGGCAACAAAGTGAGACTCTGTCTCTAAAAACAAATAAACAACAACAAAAACAAACAAACAAACAAACATATTTTTGGTCTTACAATATGACTGGAAAATATAAATAACTTTATCATGAAAAATATATTTTGTTAATGTTTTCTACTGCATAACATCATTACCATGTGAAAGATAAGAAATAAAAAGGGAAGGGTTACATAGTTTTCTGCATAGTTCCTGAAGATTAACCAGGTAAAGAAAGAGATAATTGACTTATGGCAAAAACATAAGAAGGAAAAAAACGTAGTTTTAAGAGAAGGAAAAACATGTTAACTCAGCAGGAGGAAAGCAGCTGGAGGTTGTTCCCTGAACATCTCCCAGGCTGTGGGGGCCTTGCCACCTCACACCCCACTCTTCACATGAGGTGCTCAAAGAATTCAACCCTCCAGAAATTAGAAATGTTAAACATTCCCCTGCTGCATACTACCTGTACTGGGCTTCCAAGAGTCAGACCTTGGAGAAGAGAAAGTTTCAGTGACATCATCAGAGACAGTATGAGCAGGGGGGCTTTTAGGGTGAGAAGGAGAAAAGGAAAGTGGGTGTCAGGATTTGCCTTTACAGTAATGAAACAAAGACAGTTCTCTACTTATTTAATCTGTGAGGGTAAAATCCCTGAACGTTGAGGGTAATTTACTTTCCACTGAGACTGGTCTTTTCCAGCTCTTGTTTGGTTTCCTTTTCTTTCTTGAATCTATAATCTCCTTCCAGAAAGAGTTAGAAATGTCTGTTTCTTGAATGCTACATTTTCTGGGCACTCTTCACAGCTCCTCCAATGTCTCCCAAATATTGTAGGTCCCTGTTAGATTCCCTTTCTCCAATCAATAATTCATTCACTTCTCATGAAAGACCTCTCATGCATCAGGTATTGAATATTTTCTTCTTCATTTGATTGGAATTTCTGATTTACTCAACCATTGTTGCTGGTGGGTCTGACATACTGAAAAGTTCTATATTATTGTTGTCACCTTATTTTTTCATTCCAGTGTGCACAATATAAGGCAAATAATGCATTTATTTCTGACAGTTGGCACTCAAGCTTTTTTCCTTTTTCGTGATTGGTTTTCACCAATCTCTTAAATGATTAGAAGAATATTGAATCATTTGTGTTGGAGTAGTCTGTTTTCACCTAATCATAAAATTTACACAAATGTTTTGGTATGTTAATGCATAATATTTTGCAGCCTGTGGTTTTCAAACCACTAATCTTTCCTGGGTAACGGATTAAGAAGTTGTTCTTGTTCTGTATGTGTGTCTGGAGATTCTCTCCCCTGGCTGCTAACACAGAACTGACAACTGCATATTCTCAAATATATGTAAATATATTTTTTGCTTTGTGATAATGAATCTTTTTTGGACCTAAGCTATGATGTACTATGTTAACAAACATCCTACCATGAAATTTTCCTGAAATAAGTATTACTTGATCATCATTCATTACTTCTTTAAAATGGAAATGAATGCATTTTATTTAACCTCACTATTCCATTTTGAGTCTATATTCAGGCATGTGATGAGCTTCACTATTTCTTTTTGTGTGTTATTGTTGATACATTTGGTCTCACATGCAACATTTGCATCTCTTGGCCCCATACAATCTGACATGCACAAAGTTTATGTATATCCCTAGAAACAAAAATAATGAAAAAAAAAATAGTCCCAGCCTCAGACCCACAAATAAAAATAAAATTACAGACATAAGGTAGATCATGGGATACTCACTGTGGGGCTCACACCTCTGCCATGCTGACCTTCATCCCCTGCTCTCCATCTCACTATCCCTCAAGTAACCACAATGAAGCCCACTGAGAGGCATGCACTATAGCATTCTGCTCTCTCATCCTAGAAAGTTGTTTTTTTCTTACTCCCCTGGTTAAACAGTGTTACTAAATATAGAAAAAAAAACTAGCTGAGGTGTAGTGTCAGGCACCTCTAGTCCTGGCTACTTGTGAGGCTGAGGCAAGAGGATTAGTTTAGTCCAGGGTTTTGAGGTTTCTGTGAGCTATGATGATGCCACAACATTTACTGACGGTGACAGGAGACTTTTTCTCAAACAAACAAACAAACAACAACAACAAAAAAAACCCTCCCCAAATAATTATCCTAAATGGTAAAGTTTAATAATAATATTTACAAATACTATTTATTGAGACTATTCAAAATTAGTTTTTAACTTTACACACAAGGTAATACTAATGATCATATCTTTAAAAATAAGACAAAAAAGAGGCAACTGTCACAACAGGAAATATCAAGTAACAGAAAGAAGGTTGAGTTGAAAATCCATGTGCTAATCACTATTGTAGACCCATTGGAATGAAGGAAGTGTAGGGATTATCAAGAAAAGATGAGATATATTTGCAGTAATATGGAAAGATTCTATCCAAGAAGAAATTAGTTAATACACATAGGTTCATATATGAGAATTAAATCTAGTGAATAGATGATAAATAAAGACATTGCTGCTAAATGGAAGGAAATCTGAACAACTCACATTTAAAATATAAATAATATACCACTTGGCTAGATGAATCTCAGTCTTTGAATACCCATCCATGGGTGACACTGTAGTGTGACAACTAGCTGAAATACCAGTTGGCTTTTCATGAGATATTCCATTTGCCTCCTTCCCCAGCACATGCCAGCTACATGGAAGCAGAAGCTACACAGAAGTATCACAGTTTCTACTCTTGGGTCTCTCAGAAGGTCCCAAACTGCAGCCTCTTCTCTGTGGGTTGTTCCTGTCTATGTCCCTGGTCATGGTTTTGGGGAACCTGCTCATCATCCTGGCCATATTCTCTGACTTCCACCTGCGCACCCCCAGGTACTTCTTCCTCTCCAACCTGTACTTGGCTGACATCTGCTTTACTTCAACTACAATACCTAAGATGCTGGTGAACATCCAGACACAGAGAAAACACGTCTCAATGACTGAGTTGAAAATTGGCAGTAACGCACTACCCTGACAATGAGCCCACACTTTTACCTTTGCTGTCCTGCTTTCACAGGAATAGCAATGAGATTGTCAATATCAAAGCTGGTTCATTCAAACAATTTGAAAGCTGGTTCGTTAACATGATACATATCACAGCCTAGGATAATTCTGATATGTTATCTTCCTGTGATCCTTGGTTTTTGCCTTCCTACTTCTTTTCTTTCTACTCTCCCTTTCTTTCTGTTTTCTTCCATTTATTATTTCCTCACTATTTCTCCCTTGGATTTTGTGGGTTAATGCTCCTTACTCCTTTCATATATATATATATATATATATATATTATTTTTTTTATTAAATCATAGCTGTGTACATCAATATGATCATGGGGCACCAAACACTTGGTTCATAGGCCATTTGACACATTTTCATCACATTAGTTGACATAGCCCTCCTGGCATTTTCTTAGTTACTTTACTAAGACATTTACATTCCACATTTACCAAGCCTCACATATACCCTTGTAAGATGCACCACAGGTGTGATCCTTTCAATGCCTCTCCCTCTACCCACTTCCCCCCTCCCTCCCCACCCTTTCCCCCTTCCGCCTACTCCATTCTTTTTTATGGCTGAATAATATTCCACTGTATAATAAACATGTTTATCCATTCATCCATTTATGTATATTTTGGTTATTTTTTTCTCTTGGCTGTTGTGAATTGAGCAACCTTGTACATTTATTTGTTTGATTTCTTAAAAAAAAATTTTGTGAGCCATATCTGAGTGGGACTGCTCTGTCAGGTGATAAGTGGAGGAAAGGCCAAACTTTTTTTTTTATTGCAGCTGGCACAATTTACCTCCCAGCAATGTATGAGTGTTACACTGTCTTCATATCTCTGCTCATACTTGTTGCTTTCCTTTTTTGCAAAGATTATATCTGCCTTGTATGTGTGAAGTGGCATGTATTTGTGCATTTGCATTACATTTCCGTAAATGACAAAGTGAACATCTTTTCATAAACTTCTTGGCAACTAGTGTATCTTCTGTGGAGAGATGACTTTTCAAGTCTGTGCTCATTTTTCATTAGTAGTTTGCACTTTTGGTTCTGACTTTTACTAGTTCTTTATATATTTTGGATAATTGACCCTTATCATATATGTGTGTTGCAAATATTTCCCCCATTCTGTTTATATGTTATCTTTCCTTATTTTCTGAGTATACAAATTTATTGTTTTTAACTATACCTATGATAACGTACAAGGTCTCACAAATAAGTTTGCAAACTTGCCACTGTGCACTTACGTTGGCAGCACTGTACAAACAACTCAGTAAGATGTCATAACCTTGGTATATCAGTGTCTCACAGCTGTCTTGGTGTAAATGTTTTGCAATGTCTTGCTGGGTGGCATTTATTATTGTTATTGTGTGTTTTTGTGTGCCATTGCCAGAATGTCTGAGCTTGAATTAGAACAATAAACAAATACTACATTTCTTGTTAAAATTGGCAAGAGTGGAAGTAAAATCAGGGAAATTTTAGTTCAAGTTTGTGAGGATAATCCCATGAAACAAATGACAGGGTGAAAATGGATTAAACTTTTTTTCAGAGGAAGAGAAAACATCAGTGATGAAGAGAGCTTGGGGTGGCCAGTAATTAGCAGAACTGATGCACAGATAGCAAAAATTAAACAAATACTGTGTCAAAAACTTTGGGCGACTATGAGAAGCACAGTAGACCAAGTAAACATTGATAGAGAAACAGTAAAAATCAGAAAAACAGAAAGAAAGAAAAAAGAAAAAGAAAGAACAAAAAGGGCTGGGGCAAAAGAACTGAAGAAAGGAAAGAAGGACAGAAAGAGAGTGACAGGAGAAATAGTGGTGTTTGGTAGGGAACTTGGACCCACGCCCACAATCTAGGACTTTGGGGAACCTGGTTGGGTGCATCCCTTGAAGTAAGGAACTCTTACCAGCTTGAGGAAAAGCAAAACTCCTTATCTTCCAAATACAGAAAAAAGGAAAAGAAAATTGGCAGCATGTACCCATCAGGACCTACCAATGCCATCCTTCCAAAGGCCAGATCTAGAAGGACACCCTAGACTGTAAGCACGTGACCTCTTTGAGCCAAAGCAATTCTGTGACCTGAAAACCAGCCAAATGCTATGACATCCCAGAACTCAGAAAAAAGAAAAAAGTAATCCAAATTGATAAAGAATGTTAAAAATAATTTTATCTAAGTTAAAGAAAGAAATATGGGGCAATAGGGAATATGTTAGTTGTTGTATGAGAAATTTATGTTGGAAAGATAAGTAAGGTAGAAAAATCTCTACCAAAAGAGAGAAAAAGGAGAGAAGAAATAAAAAGAAAGAATAAAAGGGTCTGAAAAACCATAGCAAAAATGGAGGAGTCTTGGCTAATGAAGAGAGTAAAAATGAAATCAATACAAAAGAGAAAAACAAAACAAATGAACAAACAAAACAAGAAAAGAGAGAGAGAAAAAAACTAAGGAATAAATTGGCAAATTTGGAAAAAGAGAAAAAAGTGAAAGATTTCAGATAAATAAATAAAATATGTTGTCTTTAATAACATATTGCCTGGACACCAGGTGACATTTTGGTTTTAGGAGATGGAGAACACACACAATGTCTTTGCGGTTCAGAAGCCACTGACTACTTATAGAGGAGATCTCATCTTCTTTCCCAGACTTATTTGCCCTCAGTCGGGCCTGGTCACTTTATCAGCATTCAGTCCCTGTGAGATTGGGGTCTTAAACATCTTGCCAGGTTTCTTAGGAGGTACATCAAATAGAGCCCCCTGACAACAAAGTAGCCTTCCTGAAGGTGCAGGGACTGCTCAGCTCACCCCAAGGATAATTGCCCAAGCTCAGCAGATGAACCAGAGCTAGCCATGCACTGAGAGTCTGGACCATTCCTCTGGCATGGCCTTTCAACAATGGTGGCACCAAACTAATGGGAGCTCCACCACACCCAGTATTTAATCCAGGAAGTTGGATGCTGTTAGAGTCCATTCATTTGTTTAAGCTTTCCAGTGCAGGTCCAGCAATTTTAGTTCAAATTCAAAAAACTGCAGGACAGCCGTTTTCTATCACCAGTCCTCTGCAGGTGAGCTGGCTAGCCAGTTCCTGTCTTTACCCAGGCACTTGCCTTCTCTGTAGTTTTCTTCAACTCCAGACCACCTCACTGGCTCCTGTAGTCCACCACTGCTTCCTTATGCCACCATAATGATGTTTGTGGTTGGGTTCTCCCAGACAGAGTTCTCTTTTTCCTGTCTCATTGTAAGTGCCTAGTAAGAAGATGTTTCTACTTGGCCATCTTGCTCCATCTTCCCATCAACTTTTTTGTTTACCACATTTTAAAATAGTTGCAATAGTCCAATTGCAGACAACTATAACTTCTTCCTTGTGAATGACATGATATTCTACCTGGAAAACCACAAGGATTCAACTACCAAGCTCTTAGAAGTTTTCAGGAAACAGAAGAATTTAAGGATACAAAATCAATGTCCATAAGTCATCAGCCTTCATATATGCTAATAACAGTCAAGACGACAATAAAATCAAATTTTACAGTGTCTCCAAAGCAAGTCAAATACATGGAAATATGTCTAACAAAGGATGTGAAAGGTCTCTGTTAAGAGAACTATGATGCTAATTCAGAACTTGATACAGGCTTATTCAACATTTCCACTTCTTTCTGGCTAAGTCTAGGAAGGTGGAGTGTTTCCAAGTATTCAACTATTTCCTTCAGATTTTCATACTTCTGAGAATAGAGTTTTTTTGTAATATTCATTAAGGATTTTTTGAATTTCTGAGGAGTCTGTCATTATTTTGACTTTATCATTTCTGACTGATGAAATTAGGGATTTTTCTCTTTTATCCATTTTATTGACCTTTTCAAAAAAAACAATATTTTGATTTATTGATATGTTGATTACTCCTTTGAAATCTCCCCCCAGAGAAAAGCCAGGGACCAAATGGCTTCACATCAGAATTCTACCAAAACTTTAAAGACAAACTAGTACCTATATTACTTAACCTTTCTCAAATCATATAAAAAGAAGAAATACTGCCCAACATTCTCTGAAGCAAATATCACCCTGATCTCCAAACCAGGAAAAGAACAGACAAAAAAAGAAAATTATAGACCAATATCACTAATGAATATTGATGCAAAAATATTCAACAAGATCTTAACAAACAGAATCCAGCAACACATCAAACAAATTATACACCATGACCAAGGGGGTTTTATTCCAGGGTCTCAAGGTTGGTTCAATATATGTAAATCTATAAATATAATACATCACATAAACAAAATATAAAGCAAAGTCCATATGATTCTCTCAATTGATGCAGAAAAAGCTTTTGATATTATCCAGCATCCTTTCTTGATCAGAACGCTTAAGAAAATAGGTCTAGAAGGAACATTTCTTAAACCAAAAGAGGTCATCTACAGCAAACCAACAGCTAATATCGTATTGAATGGGGTTAAATTGAAATAATTTTCACTCAGAACAGGAACCAGGCAAGGTTGCCCATTCTCTCCACTGCTTTTCAACATTATAATGGAAGCATTAGGCATCAAAATTAGGCAAGAGAAGGCAATCAAGTGTATCCAAATAGGATCAGAGAAGATCAAACTGTCGCTCTTTGTAGATGATATGATTTTATATCTGGAAAACCCCAGGGACTCATCTACAAAACTTCTAGAAGTGATCAGGGAATACAGCAGTGTTTCAGGATACAAAATAAATACTCACAAATCTGTAACCTTTATATATATATATATATATATATATATATATATATACCAACAAGAGTCAAGGTAAAAACACGATCATGGACTCTATTCCCTTTACAATCATGCCAGAGAAGATGAAATATCTGGGAGTGTACCTAACAAAGGATGTGAAAGATCTCTATAAAGAGAACTATGAAACTCTGAGAAAAAAATAGCTAAAGATGTTAACAAATGAAAAAATATACCATGCTCATCGCTGGGAAGAATCAACATTGTTACAAAGTCTATACTACCAAAAGCAATCTACAGATTTAATGCAATCCCCTTTAAAGCATCTCTGTCATACTTTAAAGATCTGGAAAATTTAATACTTCGTTTTATATGGAAACAGAAAAAAACTCAAATAGCCAAGACATGACTCAGAAAGAAAACCAAAGCATGAGGAATCATACTTCCAGACTTCAGACTACACTATAAATCCATAGTGATTAAAACAGCATGGTGCTGGCACAAAAATAGAGAGTTAGATGTATGGAAAAGAATTGAAAACCAAGAGATGAATCCAGACATTTATCATCATTTGATATTTGATATGCCTATCAAAAATATAAATTGGGGGGAAGATTCCCTATCTAACAAATGGTGCTAAGTGAATTGGCTGGCGACCTTTAGAAGACTGAAACTAGACCCACACCTTTCTCCTCTAACAAAAATTGCCCCTTACTAGTCAAAGGACTTGAACTTAAGACATGAAACTATAAAATCCTTGGAGAGAGTGCAGGGGAAACACTTGAAAAAAATTGGCCTCGGAGAATACCTTATGAGGAGGACCCTCCCCAGGAAATTGAAGCAACATCAAAAATACATTACTGAGATCTGATCAACCTAACCTTCTGCACTGCTAAGAACACGGTAAGTAAAGCAAGTAGACAGCCCTCAGAATGGGAGAGGATTTTTTGCACGTTATATTTCCAACAGAGGTCTAATAACCAGAATACACAGAGAACTCAAACTTATTAATAGGAAAAGAACAAGTGATCCAATTTCATTGTGGACAAGAGACATGAACAGAAGCTTCTCTGAAGAAGACAGGCACATGGTCTACAGACACATGAAAAGATGCTCATCATCTTTAATCATCAGAGAAATGCAAACCAAAAACACTTTGTGATAACATCTAACTCCAGTAAGAGTAGCCCACATCACAAAATCTCAAAAGTACAGATGATGGCATGGATGTAGATTAAAAGGGAACACTTCTGCACTACTGGTGGGAATGCAAGCTAGTACATTCCTTTTGGAAAGAAGTTTGGAGGACACTCGGGGATTTAAATGTAGACCTACCATTTTATCCTATAATTTCTCTACTAGATGTGTATCCAAAAGACCAAAAATCACTTAACAGCAGAGATATTTGCACCAGATTGTTCATTGCAGCTCAATTCATAATTTCGAAATCAGGGAAGTGCCCAAGTGCCCATTGATCCATGAATGGATTAATAAATTATGGTATATGTATACCATGGAATGCTATGCAGCATTAAGAAAAGATTGATACTTTACCTTTTTTATGTTTACCTGGATGGAGCTTGAAAATATTCTTCTTAGTAAAGTATCTCAGAAATGGAAGAAAAATATCCAAAGTACTCAGTAGTACTATGAAACCAATTTATAATCACTCACACTTGCATATGAAAGATGAATCACAACTATAGACCGGAATGAAGGAGGGATAGAGAGGGGATGGGAAGGAAGGGATGTGGTTTGATAGAAGGAGGGTTAGTAGGGGGAGCACACCTACAGATCATATTGCAAGGGTACAAGTCAAATCTATCAAGTATAGAACACAAATGTCTGAACACTGTGATTAAGTAAAAGAGATAAAAACTATGTTAATTAGTAGGAAGTAACACTCCAATTTGTACAAATAATCAACACATTGAATCTCACAAAGGCATAAATATATTCATGATCTATGTATGTATTACTTACTAAAAAAAAGAGAACTGTGAAAACCTGAAAAAAAAGGAAATAGCAGAAGACATGGAAGAATAAATGAAAGAACATATCATGCTGTGTAGGAATAAACATCATTTAAATGTCCATACTACCCAAAGCTATCTTTAAATTTCATGCAATCCACATCAAAGCACACATATCATGCTTTGAAGAATTTTAAAAGATAATACTTCATTTCATATGGAACCAGGAAAATCCCTGAAAAGCTAATGCAATTCCTAGAAATAAAAATAAATCTGGAGGCATCACATTACCAGACTTCAGGTTATATTACAAGTCTATAGTCATCAAAACAACATGGAACTGGCACAAAATAGAGCTATAAATCTATGGAATAGAATAGAGAATCTAGAAACGAACCCAGCCACTTATCGTCACTTGATCTTTGATAAGCTTAATAAAGCATGCACAAAATAATTCCTGTTTGATAAACTTAATAAAGCATGCACAATATAATTCCTGTTTAATAAATTAAACCAGTTTAATAAACTGAAACTGGACCCATAGCTCTCAACATTGACATTGATTATCTCAGAATAAAATATTTAAATTTAAGATATAAAACAGGAGGAGGAAGGAATTTGGCCAATTTGAGGCAGGTTTTTCCAGAGACTCCTGTCCAGAGAGAGAGATACTGGAGAGAAGTGGACTCGGTGAAGGCGAAGTTGGGGAGCTGAACTTAGAAAGAAGATAGACAAGAGCACATCATCTTTCCTGAGGCAAGCTGACTCCAAGAAGAGAATCCAAGAAAGCAAATTCCAAGTAAGCCCATCACCAATAAAAAGAGAAACCCTCCCCCAAGTGGGATGCTCTGTGTAAGTGAGCAATGAATAATAGCAGTTATTATTTTACACTATGGGAGGGAGTTGAGAAACACTAAACCTCCTTCTCCAGGGAGATCCCAATTGTAAGCTTAGGTATCATCCTGCCTGACATCAAATTGAACAAATATTTTTCCCCACAATCCTGAACTTCCAGTCCACCTTTCAACCCTTGCCTGGATGTCTGAATGTCTGACCCCTGCAGAGCCCAGAGTGTATGGCAATTCTCTGACAGGCCTGGTGATTGTGTGGCCGGTTGAACAGCTGTGTGGAAACAGTGACACCAGTGGAATCAGGGGTTAGGGAGAGTGAAGGATTTGCAGGAGAGAGGGATTCACAGTAAACATGTGTGGACATCCCATTCTGACTATGGTAGGTGAACTTTTCTGGCTCCCTCACTCACCAGAGGTTGCTGGTGATGGTGCATGGCAAGGGCAGAGGCACTGGTGTCCCTGGACTGACTTTGGTGGGTGCTGACTCTGTTGCTCACATGAGGGAACCAGGCTCTAGCCCCCCAGGTTTGCAGGATAGAACTGACTGTGGATTCCTACTGTTGGGTGGCAGGAGACCCTTTGAACTCCCCCTGTTGAGCACTGATTGTACAGTCCAGGAAAATCGGATTAGAACCCTTGACCTTGGTGGTCCACCTGGAGACCCTGTGAGGTTGAGCTGTGCTTGTTGTCTAGTGGGGAGGGACTGATTCTCCATGTCCAGATATCTCTGGTGGATGACAGGCACCACAGTTGCTTGTATCACTCCCAGCCTAATGCACAACTAATATTTCAACCTAACACCACAACTCGTTAGGATTGGGTAGAGGCTGGCTAACTACAAGACAGAGCCAGCTTGTGTGCTATCTCACTAAGCGATCCTCAGAGTTTCTGGCTGAAGCTCTGAAAGGGACCTTCATAAGGCTGTATGGGATAAGTCAAAATCACCAGTCCTAGCTCATTGGTAAAGGTGCTCTGAATCTAACCTCGGCCAACCAGTTTTAATTGACAAACTGCAGAAGATATTCATGGAGCAGAACCAGTAGAAGAACAGTGGTAATATGAATAATCAGAGTAAATCAACTCCCTGAAGAAAGTAAAAAGAGTTACAATGGAAGATGCCATTCATAGACAAGTGGCTGAATTGTCAGAAACGGAATTCAGAGTATAAATGACAAATAAGATGAATAGAATGAAGGAAAAGATGGAAAAAGAAATCCAAAAGTAGCTAAAAAAATTGTCTCAAGGAATTAATGAATTCAAAGACAAAATCAACAAGGATATGGACATAATGAGAAAAGAGCATAGCTCAAGGAAATGAAAAAGTTTCTTTGAGGAGCTTCAAAATACAGTAGAATCCCTCAGTAATAGAGCTGAACAGGTGGGAGAAAATATCTTTGAAATTGAAGAGAAGGCTGTTATCAATCCCAAACATTCAAAGAGGCAGATAAATGGAAAACAAGAACAAATCATTTCCTTACAGAATTGGGGGACCATTCCAAAATATCAAAAATCTGACTTATTAGGAATTCCTGAAAGAGAAGAGGATGGTCCTAAAGGCACAGATTCTCTACCCCAAGATATTATGGAGATGAATTTTCCAAACATTGCAAGAGATACCAAAATTCAGATAGATAGTTTCAGAACCCAAGTATTACTGAATCCAAATAAAGCATCTCCCAAACACATTGTAATTAACATTCCCCCTAGTTAGTATAAAGGAGAAAATCCTGCGACAGCCAGACATAAGAAAAGCATCACCAGAGAGGAAGAAATATAAGGTGGACTGAAGATCTTTCAGCTGAAACTTTTCCAGTCAGAATAGGATGGTTACTGACTTTCAATCTTCTAAAGAAAACAAACTTTCATCCTAGTATCCTGTATCCAGAAAAACTGAGTTTCATTTGTGATGGAGAAATCAAATATTTTATGAATATACACATGTTACAGAAATGTTTCAAAACTAAACCAGCCTTCCAGGAAATACTCAGACCCATTTTTCCATAAAGACAAACACAATGGTCTACCACCAAAGTAAACTCACCCAGAATTTATCAAAGAAAACATAACTTCCACATGATGAAAGAATTAAAAATATTCACTAGACTTTTGAAAAACATGATGGCCAAAACACTACCACACCTATTCAGTTCCCATTAGTGTAAATGGCTTAAATTGTCCTCTAAAGAGGCACAGGTAGGCTAACTGGATACAAAACCTCAGATCATGTATCTGTTGAATACCAGAGATTCATTTTACCTCAAAGGATAAAAAAAGACTCAAGGTAAAGGGATAAACTTCTATAATATAGGCAAGTAGAAATCAGAAAAAAAGCAGGAGTGCAATCTTATTGGCAGATACAAGTGTTTTTAATCCAAGAAAGGTAAGGAAAGACAAGGATGTACAGTACATATTTGTCAAGGGAAACGCTCAAAATGAAGAAATTTCAATAATTAACATTTAGGCACCCTACCTAAATGCTGCTCAATACAGAAAGTAAACCCTAATGGATATGAATAATTTGATATCTTCATGCACTATGATAGTTGGAGATTTTAACATCCTTTTGGCAGTTCTGGATAGACCCTTCAAGAAAAACTGAACAAGGAAATAATAGACTTCAATGTGACCCTAGTAGAAATGGACTTAATGGACACCTATAGAGCATTTTAGCCTAATTAAACTGATTACATATTCTTCCCATCAGCCTATGTTTCATCTTCCAAAATTGATCATATCTTACGAAACAATGTCTTATCTCAACAAATTTAAAAGAATAGTAACTATTCCTTGTATCTTCTGGAACGATCAAGGCATAAAAATTGAAGTCAACAGGAACAAAAATCTTCATACTCAAACAAAGTTATGAAAACTAAATAACTTAGACTCAATTATAACTGGGTCAAAGATGAGATTAAAAAAAGAAATCATCAAACTTTTGTACAAAATGATAATGGAGACACAAGTTATCAAAAGCAGTAGCTACTGCAAAGGCAGTCCTAAGAGGGAAATTTATAATTTAGAAGATTTCATCAAGAATACAGAAAGAGAGAAAGACAGCATCCTAATGGGTCATTTCAAGCAACTAGAAAAGGAAGAACAATCCAACACTAAACCTAGCAGAAGAAAAGAAATAACAAAAATTATAGCAGATACTTACCTGGCAGGGGAGATACCATGATCACGAAGGTGGTTTTCCCAGGGCGAGGCTTATCCATTGCACTCCGGATGTGCTGACCCCTGCGATTTCCCCAAATGTGGGAAACTCGACTGCCTAATTTGTGGTAGTGGGGGACTGCGTTCGCGCTTTCCCCTGGAAAAAAAAAATTATAGCAGATAATATTATATTAAAATTATAGCCTCTTTTTAATTCATAGCAGAATTAAATGAAAGTGAAAACAATAGGATTATTCAGAAGATCAATGAAACGAAAGGTTGGTTCTTTGAAAAGATTAATAAAATTCATAAATGGTTGACTAAACAGAATCAGGAAGTGAAAACTTTCATAATGTCAATGAGAAACAATAAAGGAATAAAACAATAAATACCACAGAAATTAAAATAATTCTCAATGATTACAAAAACCCCTCTATTGTGAGAAATATAATAATCCGAAGGAAATGGAGAAATACCTGAAAGCACACCACATTCCTAGACTCAACCAGAAAGAATTACCAATTTTCAGTAGATCTACATCAAGTGCTGAAATACCATCAAGTATGCAAAATCTCTTAAAAAAGAAAAGTTTGAGACCAGATGGCTTCACATTAGAATTCTACCAAAACTTCAAAGAGGAACTACTACTTACATTCCACGAGCTTTTCCAAAACGTAGAAAAAGAAAGAATCCTCCCCAACACATTCTATGAAGCAAATATAACCTTGATCCCCAAACCAGGAAAGGACAGAACAAAGAAAGAAAATTATGGACCAATATCATTAATGAATATCAATGCAAAACTACTCAGTAAGATCCTAGCAAACATAATTCAACAACACATCAAGAGAATTATACATCTTGGTTGGGCACACATAGCACAGTGGTTAGAGTGCCGGCCCCGTCCACCTGAGCTGGCTAGTTCAAACCTGGCTTGGGCCTGCTAAACAAACAATAACAAAAGAAATTATGCATCACAATCAAGTTGGTTTTATCCCAGTGTATGCAAATCTGTAAAAATAACACACCACATAAATAAAATTGAAAACAAAGACTTTATGATTCTATCAGTTGATACAGAAACGGCTTTTGATAAAAAGATGCTGTATCCTTTCAGGATTAGAACACTGAAGAAAATAGGCTTAGATGGGACATTTCTTAAACTGATAGAGGCCATTTAGAGCAAACCCAAAGCCAATATCATATTTTTATGAAGTCATTTTTACATAGATCATAAATATAGTTATGCCATTATGGGATTTGATGTGTTGGTTATTTGTACAAATTGGAGTGCTTACATCCTACTAATCAACATAGCTTACACCTCATTTACCCAATTACAGCATTAAGACATTTGTGTTCTACACCTGATAGATCCAACTTGTACTTGCAATGTGCTCCATAGGTGTGGTCCCCCTACTAACCCTCCCTCTATCAACCCACCCCTTCCCCTCCCCTCTACCTCCCATTCCCTCCTTCATCCAAGGCTATAATTGTGTTTCATTTTTCATATGCAAGTGTGAGTGATTATAAATTGCTTTCACAGTAGTACTGAGTACATTGGATATATATATTTTTTATTCCTGAGATACTATATATCATATTGAATAGAGTAAAATTGAAAATATTTACACTCAGATCTGGAACTAGACAAGGATGACTAATGTTACCACTGGTATTCAAAATAGTACTGGAAGTCCTAGCCACCACAATCAGGTAAGAAAAGGGGATCAAGGGTATTCAAGTGGGGTCAGAGGAGGTCAAATTCTCACTATTCATGGATGATACAATCTTATACCTGGAAAACCCTAGGAGCTCAATTACAAAGCTCTTAGAAATGATCAAGGAATATAGCAGTTTCTCAGGATACAAAATCAATACTTACAAAATGGTAGCCTTTACATGCGCCAACAAAGTGAAGCCAAAAATATAATCAAGGACTCTATTCCTTTACAGTAGTGCCAATGAGATGAAATATCTGGGAATTTATCTAACAAGGGACACGAAAGATCTCTATTAAAAAAAAAAATATGAAATCCTGAGGAAAAAAATACCAGAAGATGTTAACAAATTGAAAAACTTATGATGCTCATGGCTGGGAAGAAGGAACATTGTTAAAATGTTCATACTACCCAAAGCAATCTACATATTTAATGCAATCCCTATCAAAGCACCAATGTCATACTTTAAACAACTTGAAAAACTAATACTTCATTTACTATGGAATCAGGAAAACACTCAAATACCTAATACATTACATAAAAATAAAAACAAATATTGAGGCATCACCTTACTAAACTTCAGGCTATACTACAAATCTACAGTGATCAAAATAGGTTGGTACTGGCACAAAAATATTGAGATAGATATATGGAATAGAGTAGAAAATCTAGAGATCAAGCCAGCCACATAGCATTATCTGATCTTTGATAAGCCTCACAAAACCATGCACTGGGGAAAAGATTCCCTATTTCACAAATGGTGCTGGGTGAACTGACTAGCAAAATGTAGAAGATTGAAAGTGGATCCTCACACTTCACCACTAACAAAAATTGATTCTCAGTGGATAAAAGAGTTAAATTTAAGGCACTAAACTGTAAAAAATACTAGAATACAATGCAGGGAAAATGCTTGAAAATGTTTGCCCAGGAAAATTTTTATGAGGAGGACTCCTCTGTCAATTAAAACAACACAAAAATATATTACTGGTATCTGATCAAGCTAAAAAGCTTCTTCATAGCTAAGGGAACTATAACTAAAGAAAACAACAGCCTTCAGAATGAGAGACTATTTTTGCATGTTATGATTCTAACATGCAAATTTTTGCATGTTTGATAACAAGAATCTACAGAGAACTCCAATCAATAAGAAAAGGAAAAGCAACCCCATTTTTTTTGTGCACAGGAGATTTGAACAGAAACTTTTCTGAAGACCTACAAACACATGAAAAATGCTCATCATTTTTAATCATCAGAGAAATGCAAATCAAAACCACTTTGAGATATCACCTAACTCCAGTAAGATTAGCCCACATCACAAAATCACAAAACCGTGCATACATGTGAAGAGAAGGGAATACTTCTACACTGCTGGTGGGATTGCAAAGTAATAAGGCCTTTTTGGAAAGAAGTATCTCCACTTACCAGTTGATCTGGTCATTTCATCACTAGGTATCTACCCAGGTGAACAAAAATCATTTTACAACAAAACATTTGCACCAGATTCTCTATTGCATCCCAATTCATGATTGTCAAGTCACGGAAGCAGTCCAAGTGCCCATGGACTCATGAATGAATTAAAAAACTGTGGTATATGTATACCATGGAATATTATGCAGCCATAAAAAGATAGAGACTTTGCCTCTTTTATGTTTACCTGGATAGAGTTAGAAGATATTCTTCTTAGTAAATTACCTCAAGAATGGGGGAAAAAAGGTATCCAATGTACTCAATACTATCATGAAACCAGTATATAATCACTTACATATTAATACAAATTATAAAACAAATAATAGTTCAGCAGGAAGGAAGGGAGAAGAGGGAGCAGAGAGGAGGAGGGAGGTCAAGTAGAGGGAGGAGTGAGGGCAATTGGTGGGATCTTACATAATGAACACAATGCAAGGGTACATTTTAAAACAACTAAGAGTAAATTATAAATGTCTTGCCACAAAAATAAGTGAGTGATGCTTATGTTAATCAGTTTGATTTAAGCATTCTCCATTGTATATCAAATCATCACACTATAACCCATAATGTACACAGTTGTGATTTAATAAAAATAAATTAAAAAGAGAAAGAAACTACATAAAGAATTGTACATGATAGGCACTGAATGTTACTCTTCAAAAAAATAAAAAATAAAAATTAAATAAAAAATATGTCAAATAATAAAAATCCTAGAAGACAGTGTGGGGAAAACACTTGCAAATATTGTCTTGGGAAAAGATTTTATGAGGAATAACCCTTGGCAATTGCAGCAACATCAAAAATAAATAAATAGTATTTGATCAAGCTAAAAAGCTTCTGCAGAGCTAAGGGCTCCACAAACAAAGCAAACAGATAGTCATGGGAATTGGAGCGGTTTTTGCATGCTACAAATCTGAGAAAAGCCTGTATACTAGAATCTACAGAAAACTCAAATTAATCCATAAGAAAAGAGCAAACAACCCTATTTATAAATGAGCAAGAGACTTTAATAGAAACTTCTCTGAAGATAACAGATTAATGCCCAATAAACAAATTAAAAAATTCTAATCATCTCTAATCATCAGTGAAATGCAAATCAAAACTATATTGCATATCATGTAACCCCAGTGATAATAGCTTACATCACAACATTCTGCAGCTGGAGATGCTGGCATAGATGTGAAGAGAATGGAACACTTTTGCACTGCTGGTAGGATTGCAAAGTAATACAACCTTTATGGAAAGAAATATGGAGAATTCTCAAAAATACTAAAATCAGACCTTCCATTTGATCATAAAAAAAAAAGAAAGAAATACATTGGTATATGATTTATATAAGGAACCAAACTAAGAAATTATCTCTTTACAATGTGCCTCTCTTGAAGAATCTTTGGAGATTTTTGTATATCATCTAGTGTTCACAGTGTTATGGATGATAAAAAGACTCTTTCTGAATAAAATCAAAGTGGTTAATAGTTCTGGGGTACTTTGTGAGTGGACTAACAAGACGAGGATTGAAAAATATCCTTTGATTTTGGCAAATGTCATGGAAGCCTTTGTGGATATTAGGGAGACTGTCATACATTACCTCTAAGTAGGGCTATACAGAGGAATTGAGAAAGGGGTCTTTAGATTTAGCTGCTGCCACAACACTGCTTTGAGGAGGAGGAAGGAAGACCATATGTTTTCAAGCACCTCTGGGAAGGGTCACACTTCCTTGCTGCTGGCTGTGGTTAAGATTAAGACAGAAGTAGATTGCACTCCTCATAGCTTCTTGCACATGCTGCATGACTGTGGTGGTAGAGATGCCCTCGCTGGTCAAAGGCCTTAGGTGCCACTTTGCAAGACTGATGCTCGACTGTGCAACACCCTCAGGCCAAGTTTGTGATAATGAGGTTTAAGCTGCTACCTGACAGGGAGGGACAGAGGAACAAGGCTATCTTAAGTGCCCTTAAGATAGTATTGACTGCCCTTCAATGAGCTATTATGAGGCTGAGATGTGGGCATACCACATTACCATGCTTCTTGCCTAAATAACATGCTTCCATTTATGACTGCAGCTCCACATCCATTGCCATTTTGACAGTTTAGTGTCAAAAGAGAGAGGAAAATGAGTTCTCTCATTCTGAAAGCCAGGATTGCCGTGATACCAATATCAAAAAAACACGCACAGAAAAGGAAATTATAGACCAACATTCCCAGTGTACATAGACACAATAATCCTCAGCAAAATATTAGCAAATCAAATGCAACAGCACATCAAAAATATCTTATGTCATGGTCAAGTGTCTTTTATACCAGGGATGCAAGGATGGGTCAACACATGCAAATCAGTAAATGTGATATATCGCATAAACAGAATTAAGGACAAAAACCATATGATCATCTTAATAGATAAAAAAAAAGCATTCAATATAATTCAGCATCTCTAGTAATCCGGTAGGTTTAAAAAGTAAAATGAACTTACCAAAATTCATTAATGGATAGTCATTGTGGTAAGAAATATCCTCTACAAACTAATTTCCCTGTATTATAAATACACTCGTACATGAATTGACCACATTAGGTGTACAAATAACGAGTTCCTAGGACCTCAGCAAAATAATAATATAATTATGAATTAAAAAAAAATTGATATGAAGTCAGGGTGGAGGGAGGGTAATGGGTGGGGTCACACCTACGGTGGATCTTAGAATGGGTACAGGTGAAACCTACTAAATGCAGAATGCAAATGTCTACATACAATAACTAAGAAAATGCCCTGGAGGCTACACTGAACAGTTTGATGAGAATATTTCACATTGTATATGAATCCAGCACATTGTACCCCTTGATTGCACAGATGTACACAGCTTTGATTTAACACTAAAAAAATAAAGGAATTAAAAAAAATAAAATGTTAAAAAAATTGATATGGCCGTCATCTTCCAAATATGTACAATAAACATAAGAAAAGAAAAAATTCAGCATCGCTTATGATGAAAATCCCCAACAAACTAAGCATAGAAAGAACATACCTCAAAATACAAAGTGCCATATACATAAAAATGCACAGCCAGCATCATACTTAATGAGAAAAAGTTGAGGGCATTTCCCCCTAAAAAGTGTAACAAGACAAGGACGTCTATTTTAACCAATGTTATTCAACACAGTATTTGGAAGTCTTGCTAGGGCAATCAGACAAAAAAAAAAAAAAGAAGAAGAAGAAGAAAATAAAAATAAAAATGATACAAATATTCTTGTTCAATGATGTTATACTTGGAAAATCCTAAAGATTCCATTAAAAAACTTCTAGGTCTGATAAATAAATACAGAAAATTTAAGGATACAAAATCAATGTACAGAAACCAGCAGCCTTTCTGTATACCAACCTAGCAAAAAACAAATCAACAAAACAATTTATTTCCTGCAAAAAGGAAAAAAAAATACTAGGAATATATTATATAAAATAGGAAAAAGATGTCTAAAAGTAAAACTAGAAAACACTTATAAAATAAATTGCTTCCATTGTTTCCACAAATGGAAACCCATCTTATGTTCCTCGATTGGAAAAACCAATATTGTTAAGAGGGCCAGATGACCCAAAGCAAGGTTCAGTGCAATCTCCATCAAAATACCAATATTATTTTTCACAGATTTAGAGACAACATTTATAAATACCATATGCAATTATGAAAACATCTGGATTTCCAAGGTAATCTTGAGGAAAAAGAACATATTTGGAGGCATCACTTTGCCTGATTTAAAAGTATACTATAAGTCTACAGTAACTGGTATAAAAAAGACGTATAGGTCAGGGGTGGTGGCTTATGCTTATAATTCTACCACTTTGGGGGGGAAAGGTGGAAGAATCCTTTGAGGCCAGAAGTTCAAATTCACCCTGGGCAATAAAGTGAGCTCCTGTTTCTACAAAAAAAAAAAAAAAAAGAAAGAAAGAAAAAAGAAAAAAAAACAGCCAAGTGTGGTTGTATGAAGTCCCAGCTACTTGGGAGGCTGAGGTGGGAAGTCCACTTAAACTCAGGCTTTTGAGGTTCCATTGAGCTATAGTCATCACACTCCACTTTAGCCTGGGAACTAGAGGAAGACCTCCATTTCTTTCTTTTCTTTTTTTGAGACAGAGTGTCAATATGTTGTCCTTGGTAGGGTGCTGTGGTGTCACAGCTTATAGCAACGTCCAACTCTTGGACTTAAGTGATTCTCTTGTCTCAGCCTCTCAAGTAGCTGGGACCACTGGTGCCCACCACAATGCCCAGCTATTTTTTTGGTTGTAGTTGGCCTGGGTTGTATTTGAACCCACAAGCTTCATTGTATGTGGCTGGCACACTAGCCACAGAGCTACAAGTGCTGAGCCAAGACACCCGTTTCTAAAAAGTAAAAGAAAGAAAAAAAAAAGAGAAATAAATATATGTATATGAAATGGAACAGTGAACTTAGAAATAAACCCACATACTTACAGCCAACTAATCTTTAACAAAGTCAAGAAGAACATAGACCAGGGAAAATATATCCTTCTCAATAAGTGGTGATGGGAAAACTGGGTTGCCATATGCAGAAGGGTGAAACTGGATAACTATCTGTCACCACATATGGAAATCAACTCAAAATGGACTAAAGTCTTGAATGTAAGACCTGAAATTATAAAAAATACTAGAGAAAACTCTTCTAGACATTATCTAGGCAAAGAGTTCATCACTAAGACCTCAAAAGCACAGACAACAAAAACAAATACAGAAAAACAGAACTTAAACAATAGAGCTTCTGCACAGCAAAGGAATTAACCAACAGAGTGAAAAGGCAATATTCAGAATGGGATAAAATAAGATATTCAGAATTTATAAGTAACTCAAACAGCTCATCATCAACAACAACAACAACAAAAACAAGTAACCCCATTAAAACATGAAACTCTACTCTCAGAAATCTGAAAATCTGAAAAAAATAGACCAATACCTGGAAGTACGCCACCTACCAAGACTTAGCCAGAACGAAATGGAAATGTTGAACAGGCCTATATCAAGTTCTGAAATAGCATCAACTATACAAAATATCCCCAAAAAGAAAAGCCAAGGACCAGATTGCTTTACGTCAGAATTCTACCAAATGTTTAAAGAAGAACTTGTACCTATACTACTAAACCTCTTCCAAAATACAGAAAAAGAAGGAATATTACCCAACACATTCTACGAAACAAACATCACCTTGATCCCCAAACCAGGGAAAGACCCAACAAGAAAAGAAAATTATAGACCAATATCACTAATGAATATTGATGCTAAAATGCTCAATAAGATCCTAACAAACAGAATCCAACAACACATCAAAAAAATTATACACCATGACCAAGTGGGATTTATCCCAGGGTCTCAAGGCTGGTTCAATATACATAAATCTAGAAATGTAATTCAACACATAAACAAACTAAAAAAAAAGGAAGATATAATTCTTTCAATTGATGCAGAAAAAGCTTTTGATAATATCCAGCATCCCTTCATGATCAGAACACTTAAGAACATTGGTATAGAAGGGACATTTCTTAAACTAATAGAGGTCATCTACAGCAAACCCACAGCCAATATCTTATTGAATGGAGTTAAATTGAAATCATTTCCACTTAGATCAGGAACCAGGCAAGGTTGCCCATTGTCTCCATTGTTCTTTAACATTGTAATGGAAGTTTTAGCCATTGCAATTAGGGAAGAAAAGGCGATCAAGGGTATCCACATAGGGTCAGAACAGATCAAACTTTCACTCTTTGCAGATGATATGATCGTATATCTGGAAAACACTAGGGATTCTACTACTAAACTTTTAGAAGTGATCAAGGAATACAGCAATGTCTCAGGCTACAAAATCAACACCCATTAATCTGTAGCCTTTATATATACCAGCAATAACCAAGCCAAAAAAACAGTCAAGGACTCTATTCCTTTCATAGTAGTGCCAAAGAAGATGAAATATTTGAGAGTATACCTAACAAAGGATGTGAAAGATCTATACAAAGAGAACTATGAAACCTTAAGAAAAGAAATAGCTGAAGATGTTAACAGATGGAAAAACATACCATGCTCATGGCTGGGAAGAAAAAAACATTGTTAAAATGTCTATACTACCCAAAGCAATATACAATTTTAATGCAATTCCTATTAAAGCTCCATTGTCATATTTTAAACATCTTTAAAAAAATAATACTTTGTTTTATATGGAATCAGAAAAAAAACTTGAATAGCCAAAACATTACTCAGCAATAAAAACAAAGCAGGTGGAATCACGCTACCAGACCTCAGACTGTACTACAAATTGGTAGTGATCAAAACAGCATGGTACTGGCACAAAAGCAGAGAAGTAGATGTCTGGAACAGAATAGAGAACCAAGAGATGAATTCAGCTACTTACCGTTATTTGATCTTTGACAAGCCAATTAAAAACATTCCGTGGGGAAAAGATTCCCTATTAAACAAATGATGCTGGGTAAACTGGCTGGCAACCTGTAGAAGTTTGAAATTGAACCGACACCTTTCACCATTAACTAAGATAGACTCTCACTGGATAAAAGATTTAAACTTAAGACATGAAACTATAAAAATACTTGAAGAAAGTGCAGGGAAAACTCTTGAAGGAATTGGCCTGGGTGAATATTTTATGAGGAGGACTCCCCAGGCAATTGAAGCAGTATCAAAAATACACTACTGGGACCTGATCAAACTAAAAAGCTTCTGCACAGCCAAGAACATAGTGAGCAAAGCAAGCAGACAGCCCTCAGATGGGAGAAAATATTTGAAGGTTATACCTCCAATAAAGGTCTAATAACCAGAATCCACAGAGAACTCAAATGTATTAGCAAGAAAAGAACACGTGATCCCATCTCAGGGTGGGAAAGGGACTTGAAGAGAAACTTCTCTAAAGAAGACAGATGCATGATCTACAAACACATGAAAAAAAGCTCATCATCCGTAATCATCAGAGAAATGCAAATAAAAACTACTTTGAGATACAACCTAACCCCAGTAAGAGTAGCCCACATAGCAAAATCCCAAAACCAGAGATGTTGTCATGGATGTGGAGAAAAGGGCACACTTCTACACTGCTGGTGGGAATGCACACTAATACGTTCCTTCTGGAAGGGTGTTTGGAGAATACTTAGAGACCTAAAAATAGACCTGCCATTCGATCCTATAATTCCTTTACTAGGTTTATACCCCAAAGACCAAAACTCACAATATAACAAAGACATCTGTACCAGAATGTTTATTGCAGCCCAATTCATAATTGCTAAGTCATGGAAGAAGCCCAAGTGTCCGTTGACCCACGAATGGACTAGCAAATTGTGATACATGTATACCATGGAATATTATGCAGCCTTAAAGAAAGATGGAGACTTTACCTCTTTACAGCCCTCAGATGGGAGGGCTTTTTACAGCCATGTTTACATGGATGGAGCTGGAACATATTCTTCTCAGCAAAGTATCTCAGGAATAGAAGAAAAAGTATCCTATGTACTCAGCTCTGCTATGACTTTGCTAAGACTTTGCTAAGACTCTCTGCTAAGACTTTACCTCTTTACAGCGCTCAGATGGGAGGGCTGTTTACATCCATGTTTTTACATCCATGTTTACATGGATGGAGCTGGAACATATTCTTCTTAGCAAAGTATCTCAGGAATGGAAGAAAAAAGTATCCTATGTACTCAGCTCTGCTATGAAGCTAAATTATATCTTTCACATGAAGGCTATAACCCAACTATAGCACAAAACTAGGGAAAGGGCCAAGGAAGGGGAAGGGAGGCAGGAGGTTTTGGTGGAGGGAGGGTCATGGGTGGGGCCACATGTACGGTGCATCTCGGAATGGGTACAGGCGAAACTTACTAAATGCAGAATACAAATGCCTACATACAGCAGCTAAGAAAATGCCATGAAGGCTACATTGAACAGTTTGATGAGAATATTTCAGATTGTATATGAAACCTGTACATTGTACCCCTTGATTGCACTAAGGTACACAGCTATGATTTAACAATAAAAAAAATAAAAATTAAAAATACAAATTAAAAATAATACAGTAGGCCAGGCGCGGTGGTTCGCACCTGTAATCCTAGCATTCTGGGAGACGGAGGTGGATGGATAGCTTCAGTTCACAGGTTCAAGACCATCCTGAGCAGGAATCAGACCCTGTCTCTACTAAAAATAGAAAAACTGTGGCAAGTGGATCACTTGAGCCCAAGAGAGAGAAAAAAAAAAAAAAAACATGGACATAGGACATGAATAGACATTTTTCAAAAGAAGATAAACAAATGGCCAAAATTCGTATGAAAAAATGTCACCATCAGAGTTATCAGAGAAATTTTAATTAAAACAACAATGAGATACTATCTTACATTAGTCAATATGGCTATGATTAAAAAAAAAAAAAAAGATGTTGGCCAGGATGTGGATAATATTTAGATATCTCCCAAAGAACTAAAAATAGGAATACCACACAATCCAGCAATACTACTGCTGTGCATTTACCCACAGGAAAATAGATCAATGTATAAAAAGACATCTGAAGTTATATGTTTATTACTGCACTGTTTATGATAGCAAATATATGAAATCAACCTAAGTTGCCATCAGTGGAGTGCTGGGTAAAAAGAAATGTGGTCTATATACACAATGAAATACTATTTAGCCACAAAAAGAATGAAATAATGTCTTTTACAGCAGCAAGGATTCAACTGGAGGTCATTATCTTAAGTGAAACAATGCAGATACATAAAAACAAGTACTGCATGATCTCACTTATACCTGGGAGCTAAATGATGTGTAAATGTGGAAGGAGAATGTTGCATGATGGACAATGGAAACTTGAAGTGGGGAGGCTGGGAAGGGGTCATGCCATGGGAGGTTGCTTAGTGGATACAATGTGAATTGGTCCAGTGATAGATGCACTTGAGGCTCTGATTTCACTATAATACAATATATCCATGCAAAAAAATGGCACTTGTACCCCATAAATGATCAAATGAAGAGAAATGGAAAAAATTACAAATAAATATAAATGTAGAGGCAAAAATAATTCAGGTGGAAAGGGTTGCAGAATGTATATAAGTTAAGAGGGGGATCCTGTTTCTACACAAAAATAGAAAAATTAGCCGAGCATGCTGGTGGAAGCCTGTAGTCCCAGCTACTTAGGAGGCTGATGTAGGAGAATCACTTGAGCCGAGGAGCTTGAAAGTGAAGAAAATTACGATGATAACATTGCACTCAGGGTGGGGCAGAGTCTGTCTCATGAAGAAGAAAAAAGAAAGGGATGAGTATTGTGGAAATAGACGTGACAAATATAAACCAATTGTAAAGTTTATCAGGGAAAGAAAGGGCAGGGGTAAAATATAACCTCAAGGATTATGAAGTATTGAAGGAAAGTTTGAAAATATATTTAATGGAAGATATAAAAATGCTTTTATTTCAAAGAGATTATACTTATTGCAGGCATTTGACTAACAGGAAAGGTTTGGTACATAAATGCATGATGCAGTATGTGTACTCCAAAGAGTGAAAAAATGCAACATGCTATGTCCTCAATATATAGAATACATGGGTCCAGGAATAGAGTTGGAACAAAAGTGGCACTGACAAAGATTACCAACAGTGAGTGATTGAGGAATTTGTGCTCCTGGAGGCCACAACTCTGACTTCTGCTTGTACCATAAAGAGATACCAGGTCAGAGCTATCCTGGGTTGTACATTGCTAGGAACCATCTGAATCTGTGAGCTTTCAAATCTAGATTCTGAATTTGAAGTTGAAAGTCACTTCATGAGTTCTTATGAACAGCAGGACAGCAAAGTTAGGAGTGTGGGCAAAGTGTCAGTTTCCCAGGACATAGTTCACCTGAATCTCAGTATCTTTCCTTGATAGAAAGATAAATGACAGAAAATAGCTAGAATAAATGTTTTCAGTATTAAAGTCATACATGTAAAGCAACAAAACAGTCCTGATAATGTAAACATTGCTTATGATACACTATGACTTTTATTTCATTTGGTAGAAGGAGAAAAAATGCTAAAGTGAAGAGTATTAACATTGACAAGAATAGTGTTTGAGGAAATCATGTCTGCATTTGATGCAAAATGTGGTATAAATGTGACAGAAATTTCAGGAATGGTTGTCAAAAAACTGGCAAAAGATGAAATTTTCTGTTTCTTCTTTTTCCTTGAGACATAGTCACAATCTGTCACCCTAGGTAGAGTGTAGTGCCATCATCATAGCTTACTAATACCTTAACCTCTTCAGTTCAAGTGACTCTCCTCCCTCAGCTTCCTGAGTTACTGGCACTATAGGTTTCCACCAGCACACATAACTAACTTTTTAATTTGTTTTGTAGAGATGGGTGTCATTCTTGCTCAGACTGGTCTCCAAATACTATTCTCAAGTGATCCTCCCCATTCTGATTCCCAGAGTGCTAAGACTACAGGCATGAGGGACTGCAGATGGCCTAAAGATGGAATTTTCTGGACAAAATATAGGAAACAAATGTCAGAAAGAAATAAAACAGGGAGTTTTGAATAAAAGTAACATGAAAACAAGTGAAAACAAAGTCAAAAATTTTTTTGGCAATAAAAAGACAAGAAGCATGTCTTGGGAGAGAAAAAGACATAGGATATTGAAATACACACCCATTGGCCTAGTTGCACAAAGAGTTCAAGTACTTCTGAGGCTCTAATTAATCACAGACAAGGGCTGCTATTCTGAGGAGTTTTCCCAGGGCTCCATTCACATCTTTGTTCCTCAGGCTGTAGATAAAGAGTCTCAGCATAAGGGTGACTACAACATACATTATCGAGGCAAAATCAAAAGTACCTAAATATTAATCAATAAATGAATGGATAAACATCTTGGGGTTTACTATACCATGGACTGTTACTCAGCCATAAAATATAATGTTCTAAGTTAACAGTAATGAACAAATGGCCAAACAAATACATGAAAAAAAAATGCTCACCATCCCTAATCATCAGAGAAATGCAAATCAAAAGCACTTTGACATATAATCTACCCCAATGAGAATAGCATACATTATAAAATCCCAAAGCTGCTAAGACTGGCATGGATGTGGAGATAAGGGAACACTTTTACGCTGTTGGTAGGATTTCAAACTAATATAGCCTATTTGTAAAGAAGTATGGAGAATTTTGAAAGAACTAAAAGTAAACCTTTCATTTGATCCTTCAATTCCACTCCAACCCAGAAGACAAATAAATCATTTTAACATAGAGACTTTTGCACTAGAAGGTTTATTGCAGCTCAAGTCACAATTGTCAAGATGTGGAATCCACCCCAGTACCGATCAATACATGAATGGATTAACAAAATGTGATATATGTGTACCATGGATAACCATTCAGCCTTAAAAATTGACGCACATGCGTTTCTGAACTGATCAAACCCCCGCTGAGGCCCCAGCTCCTGACCTCTTGTCGGCCTCCAATCGGCTGCGGAGAGGGCCGGTCCTCCGTGTCTGCAGGTTGCTGACTTGTTCTGACTGCGTGTCCCAAGGCACCACTTTCGGGGTTTCTTTTTTCTTCTTTTATCCCTTGTTTCTCTCATTGCACATCTGACACTTGTGCTCGAACACATGATCATGACGCCTATGAACTACTAAAGGAGATGCTGCCACACACATCCCTCCGTCCTCCCCTCGCTCTCCCCTTTCTTTCTCTCTTTCCCTCGTAACAGCCCCCCCTGCCCTGGCCCCTGCACCTGCATATGAAACACCGGAGCTAGCTAAGAATGAGCACGCCGGGTTCTCCTGCCAGGCAGGCAGGCAGGCATGCATGACACCCACGTAGAGCACATGTGGGTGTTAGGAAACTTGGGTCTCCACAGTGCCCCGCGGATGACCAGACGTCCGGGGCCGACCTTACACCGGGGATCTTGTCACCTTAGCGCCTGTTGGTCGACCAAATGTCTCTTCAGCGTGCTTTGGCCTAGTCAGTCCAGCAGGTGTCGGCCCTGTATAAGTTGTTGTTCCCCTGAGGCTCTGACAGTCGCCTGGCTCCTCCAAACCCCGTGTTCCTTCTTTCGTGTTCGTCTTCTCTCTCTCTCTCTCCCTCTCTCCCTCATTTTCTCCCCCTCTCCCTCTCTCTCCCCCCTCATTCTCACTCTCCCTTTATTCTGAAACGGTTGTTCTGACAATATGCACTGCTTGCGTCCTGTGTAACTACTAGAGCTAAGGGGCGAACTCGGCAGCGTGTGAGCCTAGGGGAGTGTGTCATTCCTATCAAAAAAAAAAAAAAAACTCTTCTTCATTCAGGTCTGCACAACAAGCTAGGACAGTATACGTGTGTGGGATTATATATTTATTTATTTATATATTTTTTGGCCATACACCCTCAGTCCGCCTTCACTGGGAAGAGCAGCGTGGCGCCATTCACAAGTCACAGCACACTCGAATTCTTGAGCTCCAGGGATGCTTTTGCTTCAGACTCCCGAACAGGTGGGACTATGGTGGGGTGTGGGGCGGTCGTCTCCTGTCTCCACCGGCCTCGGCCTTCCAGAATGCTAGCATCAGAGTGGAGATCAACCGCCCCCAACCCCATAACTTCTTTGAGTGTGTATGGAGCTGTTCCCCAGGGACAGATCCCTCCTCTCAAAGCCCAGTGGGGAGGCGGTGCTGAGAAGGGCGGGGACAGATCCTAGGAGTTCTTCCCTTCAACCTCCTCTCCGGTCAGGTCAGGTCAGGTCAGTTCATGTCAGCGCCTCTGTGCTTGGCTGCTTAGCTCTTCTGTAAAACGGAACAGATCAGAAATAAAGGTGGAAAACTTAGATGAGGGGCGGCGCCTATGGCTCAGACGGTAAGACGCTGGCCCCACAGACCGAGGGTGGCGGGTACAAACCCGGCCCCGGCTGAACTGCAACCAAAAATAGCTGGGCATGGTGGCGGGCTCCTGTCGTCCCAGCTACTCGGGAGGCTGAGGCAAGAGAATCGCTTAAGCCCAGGAGTTGGAAGTTGCTGTGAGCTGTGTGATGCCATGGCACTCTACCCGAAGGGCATAAAGTGACACTCTGTCTCTACAAAAAAAAAACAAAAAAAACCCAAAAAAAACACACCCTCAATGAATCCCCAACAATAAAAAAAAAAAAAAAACAAAAAACACTTAACTCATTACTCAAGTTCTCTTCTGGATTGGAAAGCGGGGGTTGGGAGAGAGGAAGGGTTTCTGTTCTAGGAACTGTGCTACGTGTCTATTTACTTGTTTATTAGATTGATTTTAATATTTATTAATTTATTTTTTGGTCCATTTGATTATTTTTCTTTTTTTTTGTTAGTGATGCAGACGTTCACTGAGTCACCCTCCGTAGATTGCCGTGGTGTGGTGTCACAGCTCTCAAGAACCTCCAACTCTTGGGCGTTAACGATTGTCTGGCCTCAGCCTCCCAAGTACCTGGGACTGCATGAGCCCTCCACAGCGCCGGGGTATTTTTGCTTTGTTGCAGTTGTCATTGTTGTGTAGCTTGTCAGACAGGGCTGGAATCCGCCAGCCTCCTCGGTGGATGTGGTTGGTGCCTTAAACAGTGTGCTATGCACCACCCCCCAACCCCACGCCAGCCTATTAATTTATCTATTTATTTATTAAATATTTTCCTTCTTCTGCGGTGTTTGACTGGGGCCCGATTTCAACCCGCCGCCTATTGTACGGCACCCGCCGGTACCCTACTCCTCTGAGGAACAGGCACTGAACTACGTTTACTCTTTCATTTTCCTTCCTTCCTTCCTTCCTTCCATTGTTCTGTCCTATCAATTCTCCTTCTCTCCATCCCTCCCTTCCTTCCTTCGTTCTTTGTTGTTTTTTTTTCTTACCAGTTTTTTGCCGGGGATTGGTTTGAATCCGCCACCTCCGAAATATGCGCGGGGAGGGCGGGAGTGCCCTCAGACGAACTCTTTCAGCTAAATGATTTTGAGGAGGGGGCAGTTTTTCTCGCCACCCACCTCCTCTGTATATGGGGCCGGCACCCTACTCCTTTCACCCACAGGGGCCACACGTTAACTTGTGTTCGTTTTCCTTTCTGTAGAGACAGAGTTTCACTTTGTTGCCCTCGGTAGAGTGCCGTGGCGTCGCACAGCTCACAGCAATCTCCATCTCCTGGGCTTAGGCGATTATCCTGCCTCGGTCTCCCGAGTAGCTCGGACTACAGGCGGCCGCCACAACGCCAGGCTACTTTTTTGTTTTAGTTCGGCCGGGCCTGGGGTTGAACACACCACCCTCCCTATATGGGGCCGGCGCCTTGCTCACTGAGCCACAGGCCCCGCCCCCGTTATCTTCTATACTTAACAATAGCTTCCCCCCCACACATACATCTCTCCAGATACAGTGAAAACAGGTGTGGGAGGATATTTAACTAAATCGAATTAGGTGGCTCAGGCCTGTAATCGTAGCACTTTGGGAGGTCTAGGTGGGCGGATCGCTTCAGCTCACTGAGTTGAGCTCCCGAAAATGGGTTTGTTTGTTTGCTTTCCAGTTCTGGCGGAGTCCCGGCTTGAACCAACACCCACGGTATAATATGGGGCCGGTGCCCTAATCCTTGAGCCAGGGGCTGCGCCCACTCTCAGGCACACGCGTTTCTGAAGTGAGCAAAAGCCCCGCTGAGGCCCCAGCTCCTGACCTCTTGTCGTCCTCCATGTCTGCAGGGACGACACGGTCCCCGCAGACACTGGAGGGCGGGTCCTCCGAATCTGCAGGTTGCTGACTTGTTCTGACTGCGTGTCCCAAGGCACCACTTTCGGGGTTTATTTTTTCTTCTTTTATCCCTTGTTTCTCTCATTGCACATCTCACACTTGTGCTGGAACACATGATCATGACGCCTATGAACTACTAAAGGAGATGCTGCCACACACATCCCTCCGTCCTCCACTCCCTCTCTCCTTTCTTTCTCTCCTTCCCTCGTAACATCCCCCACTCCCCTGGCCTCCGCACCGGCATATGAAACACCGGAGCTAGCTAAGAATGAGCACGCCGGGTTCTCCTGCCAGGCAGGCAGGCATGCATGACACCCACGTGGAGCAAACCTGGGTGTCAGGAAACTTGGGTCTGCACAGTGCCCCGCGGATGAGCAGACGTCCGTGGCCGACCTTAGACCGGGGATCTTGTCACCTTAGCGCCTGTTGGTCAACCAGATGTCTCTTCTGCGTGCTTTGGCCTAGTCAGTCCAGCAGGTGGCGGCCTTGTATAAGTTGTGGTTCCCCTGAGGCTCTGAGACTCGCCTCGCTCCTCCAAACCCCGTGTTCCTTCTTTCGTGTTCGTTTTCTCTCTCTTTCCCTCTCTCTCTCTCTCTCCCTCTCTCCCTCCTTTCTCCTCCCTCTCTGTCTCTTTCCCCCCTCATTGTCACTCTCCCTTTATTCTGAAATGGTTCTTCTGACAATACGCAGTGATTGCGTCCTGTGTAACTACTAGAGCTAAAGTGCGAACTCGGCAGTGTGTGGGCCTAGGGGGTGTGTCATTCCTATCAAAAAAAAAAAAATCTTCTTCATTCAGGTCTACACAACCAGCTAGGACAGTATACGTGTGTGGGATTATATATTTATTTATTTATATATTTTTTGGCCATACACCCTCAGTCCACCTTCACTGGGAAGAGCGGTGTGGCGCCATTCACAAGTCACAGCACACTCGAATTCTTGAGCTCCAGGGATGCTTTTGCTTCAGACTCCCGAACAGGTGGGACTATGCTGGGGTGTGGGGTGGTCGTCTCCTGTCTCCACCGGCCTTGGCCTCCCAGAATGCTAGCATCAGAGTGGAGATCAACCGCCCCCAACCCCATAACTTCTTTGGGTGTGTATGGAGCTGTTCCGGGCGACAGATCGGTCCTCTCAAAGCCCAGTGGGGAGGCGGTGCTGAGAAGGGCGGGGACAGATCCTAGGAGTTCTTCCCTTCAACCTTGGCTCCGGTCAGGTCAGGTCAGTTCATGTCAGCGCCTCTGTGCTTGGCTGCTTAGCTCTTCTGTAAAACGGAACCGATCAGAAATAATGGTCAAAAACTTAATTGAGGGGCGGCGCCTGTGGCTCAGACGGTAAGGCGCTGGCCCCACAGACCGAGGGTGGCGAGTTCAAACCCGACCCCGGCTGAACTGCAACCAGAAAATAGCTGGGCATGGTGGCGGGCTCTTGTCGTCCCAGCTACTCGGGAGGCTGAGGCAAGAGAATCGCTTAAGCCCAGGAGTTGGAAATTGCTGTGAGCTGTGTGATGCCATGGCACTCTACCCGAAGGGCATAAAGTGACACTCTGTATCTACAAAAACAAACTAACAAACAAAAAAAAACACTTAACTCATTACTGAAGTTCTTTTCTGGATTGGAAAGCGGGGGTTGGGAGAGAGGAAGGGTTTCTGTTCCAGGAACTGTGCTACGTGTCTATTTACTTCTTTATTAGATTGATTTTAATATTTATTAATTTATTTTTTGGTCCATTTGATTATTTTTTTTATTTTATTTTTTTGGTGAGGCAGACCTTCACTGAGTCATTCTCCGAAGATTGCCGAGGTGTGGGGTAGCTCTCAAGAACCTCCAACTCTTGGGCATGAACGATTGTCTGGCCTCAGCCTCCCTAGTACCTGGGACTGCATGAGCCCACCACAGCGCCGGGGTATTTTTGCTTTGTTGCAGTTGTCACTATCGTCTAGCTTGTCAAACAGGGCTGGAATCCGCCAGCCTCCTCGGTGGATGTGGTTGGTGCCTTAACCAGTGTGCTATGCACCGCCCCCCAACCCCACGCCAGCCCATTTATTTATCTATTTATTTATTAAATATTTTCCTTCTTCTGCGGTGTTTGACTGGGGCCCGGTTTCAACCCGCGGCCTCTTGTACTTGGGGCCGGTGCCCTACTCCTCTGAGGAACAGGCACTGAACCACTTTTACTCTTTCATTTTCCTTCCTTCCTTCCTTCCTTCCTTTCTTTCCATTGTTCTGTCCCATCATTTCTCCTTCTCTCCATCCCTCCCTTCCTTCCTTCGTTCTTTGTTGTTTTTTTTCTTACCAGTTTTTTGCTGGGGCTTGGTTTGAACCCGCCACCTCCGAAATAAGCGGGGGGAGGGCGGGGGTGCCTGGAGACGCACTCTTTCAGCTAAATGATTTTGAGGAGGGGGCAGTTTTTCTCGCCACCCATCTCCTCTGTATATGGGGCCGGCACCCTACTCCTTTCACCCACAGGCGCCACCCGTTAACTTGTATTCTTTTTCCTTTCTGTAGAGACAGAGTTTCACTTTGTTGCCCTCAGTAGAGTGCTGTGGCGTCGCACAGCTCACAGCAACCTCCATCTCCTGGGCTTAGGCGATTATCCTGCCTTGGTCTCCCGAGTAGCTGGGACTACAGGCGGCCGCCTCAACGCCCGGCTACTTTTTTGTTGCAGTTGGGGCGGGCCTAGGGTTGAACACACCACCTTCCGTATATGGGGCCGGCGCCTTGCTCACTGAGCCACAGGCCCCGCCCCCGTTATTTTCTATACTTAACAATAGCTTCCCCCCACACATACATCTCTCCAGATACAGTGAAACCAGGTGTGGGAGAAGGATTTTTAACTAAATCGAATTAGGTTGGGCGACGTGAGGTGGCTCAGGCCTGTAATCGAAGCACTTTGGGGGGTCTAGGTGGGCGGATCGCTTCAACTCACTGAGTTGAGCTCCCGTAAATGGGTTCGTTTCTTTGCTTTCCAGTTCTGGCGGAGTCCGGGCTTCAACCAACACCCACGGTATAATACGGGGCCGGCGCCCTAATCCTTGAGCCAGGGGCTGCGCCCACGCACAGGCACAGGCGTTTCTGAGCTGAGAAAAACCCCCGCTGAGGCCCCAGCTCTTGACCTCTTGTTGGCGGCCTCCAATTGGCTGCGGAGAGGGCCGGTCCTCCGTGTCTGCAGGTTGCTGACTTGTTCTGACTGCGTGTCCCAAGGCACCACTTTCGGGGTTTCTTTTTCCTTCTTTTATCCCTTGTTTCTCTCATTGCACATCTCACACTTGTGCTGGAACACATGATCATGACGCCTATGAACTACTAAAGGAGATGCTGCCACACACATCCATCCGTCCTCCACTCCCTCTCCCCTTTCTTTCTCTCCTTCCCTCGTAACATCCCCCCTCCCCTGGCCCCCGCACCTGCATATGAAACCCGGGAGCTAGCTAAGAGTGAGCACGCCGGGTTCTCCTGCCAGGCAGGCAGGCATGCATGACACCCACGTAGAGCACATGTGGGTGTTAGGAAACTTGGGTGTGCACGGTGCCCCGCGGATGAACAGACGTCCGTGGCAGACCTTAGACCTGGGATCCTGTCACCTTAGCGCCTGTTGGTCGACCAGATGTCTCTTCTGCGTGTTTTGGCCTAGTCAGTCCAGCAGGTGGCGGCCTTGTATAAGTTGTGGTTCCCCTGAGGCTCTGAGACTCGCCTCGCTCCTCCAAACCCCGTGTTCCTTCTTTCGTGTTCCTTTTCTCTCTCTCTCCCTCTCTCTATCTCTCTCCCTCTCTCCCTCTCTCCCTCCCTTTCTCCCCCCTCTCCGTCTCTCTCCCCCTTCATTCTCACTCTCCCTTTATTCTGAAACGGTTCTTCTGACAATACGCACTGCTTGCCTCCTGTGTAACTACTAGAGCTAAAGAGCAAACTCGGCAGTGTGTGGGCCTAGGGGGTGTGTCATTCAAATCAAAAAAAAAAAAAAAACTCTTCTTCGTTCAGGTCTACACAACCAGCTAGGACAGTATACGTGTGTGGGATTATATATTTATTTATTTATATATTTTTTGGCCATACACCCTCAGTCCACCTTCACTGGGAAGAGCGGTTTGGCGCCATTCACAAGTCACAGCACACTCGAATTCTTGAGCTCCAGGGATGCATTTGCTTCAGACTCCCGAACAGGTGGGACTATGTTGGGGTGTGGGGCGGTCGTCTCCTGTCTCCACCGGCCTCGGCCTCCCAGAATGCTAGCATCAGAGTGGAAATCAACCGCCCCCAACCCCATAACTTCTTTGGGTGTGTATGGAGCTGTTCCCGGCGACAGATCGGTCCTCTCAAAGCCCAGTGGGGAGGCGGTGCTGAGAAGGGCGGGGACAGATCCTAGGAGTTCTTCCCTTCAACCTCGGCTCCGGTCAGGTCAGGTCAGGTCAGGTCAGCGCCTCTGTGCTTGGCTGCTTAGCTCTTCTGTAAAACAGAACAGATCAGAAATAAATGTCGAAAACTTAACTGAGGGGCGGCGCCTGTGGCTCATTCGGTAAGGCTCCAGCCCCACAGTCCGAGGGTGGCGCGTTCAAACCCGGCCCCGGCTGAAATGCAACCAAAAAATAGCTGGGCATGGTGGCAGGCTACTTTCGTCCCAGCTACTCGGGAGGCTGAGACAAGAGAATCGCTTAAGCCCAGGAGTTGGAAGTAGCTGTGAGCTGTGTGATGCCATGGCACTCTACCCGAAGGGTTTAAAGTGACACTCGGTCTCTACAAAAAAAAAAAAAAAAAAAAAAAAAAACACTTAATTCATTACTGAAGTTTTTTTCTGGATTGGAAAGCGGGGGTTCGGGGAGAGGAAGAGTTTCTGTTCCAGGAAGTGTGCTACGTGTCTATTTACTTCTATATTAGATCAATTTTAACATTTATTAATTTATTTTTTGAATTTTTGAATTCAAAATTGAATTCATTTGAATTTTTTTTTTTTTTTTTTTGGTGAGGCAGACCTTCACTGAGTCACCCTCCGTAGATTGCCTTGGTGTGGTGTCACAGCTCTCAAGAACCTCCAACTATTGGGCGTGAACGATTGTCTGGCCTCAGCCTCCCAAGTACCTGGGACTGCATGAGTCCACCACAGCGCCAGGGTATTTTTGCTTTGTTGCAGTTGTCATTGTTGTGTAGCTTGTCAGACAGGGCTGGAATCCGCCAGCCTCCTCGGTGGATGTGGTTGGTGCGTTAACCACTGTGCTATGCACCACCCCCCCACGCCACGCCAGCCTATTTATTTATCTATTTATTTATTAAATATTTTCCTTCTTCTGCTGTGTTTGACTGGGGCCCGGTTTCAACCCGCCGCCTCTGGAACTTGGGGCCGGTGCCCTACTCCTCTGAGGAACGGGCACTGAACCACTTTTACTCTTTCATTTTCCTTCCTTCCTTCCTTCTTTCCTTCCTTCCTTCCTTCCATCGTTCCGTCCCATCCTTTCTCCTTCCCTCCATCCCTCCCTTCCTTCCTTCGTTCTTTCTTGTTTTTTTTCTTTCCAGTTTTTTTTGTCGGGGCTTGGTTTGAACCCGCCACCTCCGCAATATGCGGGCGGAGGGCGGGGGTGCCCGCAGGCGAACTCTTTCAAGGAAATGGTTTTGAGGAGGGGGCAGTTTTTCTCGCCACCCACCTCCTCTGTATATGGGGCCGGCACCCTACTCCTTTCACCCACAGGCGCCACCCGTTAACTTGTATTCCTTTTCCTTTTTGTAGAGACAGAGTTTCCCTTTATTGCCCTCGGTAGAGTGCCGTGGCGTCACACAGCTCACAGCATCCTCCATCTCCTGGGCTTAGGCGATAATCCTGCCTCGGTCTCCCGAGTAGCTTGGATTACAGGCGGCCGCCAGAACGCCCGGCTCTTTTGTTGCAGTTCGGCCTGGCCTGGGGTTGAACACACCACCCTCCGTATATGGGGCCGGCGCCTTGCTCACTGAGCCACAGGCCCCGCCCCCGTTATTTTCTATACTTAACAATAGCTTCCCCCCACACATACAGCTCTCCAGATACAGTGAAACCAGGTGTGGGAGAAGGATTTTTAACTAAATCAATTAGGTTGGGCGACGTGAGGTGGCTCAGGCCTGTAATCGAAGCACTTTGGGGGGTCTAGGTGGGCGGATCGCTTCAACTCACTGAGTTGAGCTCCCGAAAATGGGTTCGTTTCTTTGCTTTCCAGTTCTGGCGGAGTCCGGGCTTCAACCAACACCCACGGTATAATACGGGGCCGGCGCCCTAATCCTTGAGCCAGGGGCTGCGCCCACGCACAGGCACAGGCGTTTCTGAGCTGAGAGAAACCCCCGCTGAGGCCCCAGCTCTTGACCTCTTGTTGGCGGCCTCCAATTGGCTGCGGAGAGGGCCGGTCCTCCGTGTCTGCAGGTTGCTGACTTGTTCTGACTGCGTGTCCCAAGGCACCACTTTCGGGGTTTCTTTTTCCTTCTTTTATCCCTTGTTTCTCTCATTGCACATCTCACACTTGTGCTGGAACACATGATCATGACGCCTATGAACTACTAAAGGAGATGCTGCCACACACATCCCTCCGTCCTCCACTCCCTCTCCCCTTTCTTTCTCTCCTTCCCTCGTAACATCCCCCCTCCCCTGGCCCCCGCACCTGCATATGAAACCCGGGAGCTAGCTAAGAGTGAGCACGCCGGGTTCTCCTGTCAGGCAGGCAGGCATGCATGACACCCGCGTAGAGCACATGTGGGTGTTAGGAAACTTGGGTGTGCACGGTGCCCCGCGGATGAACAGACGTCCGATGCAGACCTTAGACCGGGGATCCTGTCACCTTAGCGCCTGTTGGTCGACCAGATGTCTCTTCTGCGTGTTTTGGCCTAGTCAGTCCAGCAGGTGGCGGCCTTGTATAATTTGTGGTTCCCCTGAGGCTCTGAGACTCGCCTCGCTCCTCCAAACCCCCTGTTCCTTCTTTCGTGTTCCTTTTCTCTCTCTCTCCCTCTCTCTATCTCTCTCCCTATCTCCCTCCCTTTCTCCCCCCTCTCCGTCTCTCTCCCCCTTCATTCTCACTCTCCCTTTATTCTGAAACGGTTCTTCTGACAATACGCACTGCTTGCCTCCTGTGTAACTACTAGAGCTAAAGAGCGAACTCGGCAGTGTGTGGGCCTAGGGGGTGTGTCATTCATATCAAAAAAAAAAAAAAAAAAAGAAAAAACTCTTCTTCATTCAGGTCTACACCACCAGCTAGGACAGTATACGTGTGTGGGATTATATATTTATTTATTTATATATTTTTTGGCCATACACCCTCAGTCCACCTTCACTGGGAAGAGCGGTGTGGCGCCATTCACAAGTCACAGCACACTCGAATTCTTGAGCTCCAGGGATGCTTTTGCTTCTGACCCCCGAACAGGTGGGACTATGCTGGGGTGTTGGGCGGTCGTCTCCTGTCTCCACCGGCCTCGGCCTCCCAGAATGCTAGCATCAGAGTGGAGATCAACCGCCCCCAACCCCATAACTTCTTTGGGTGTGTATGGAGCTGTTCCCGGCGACAAATCGGTCCTCTCAAAGCCCAGTGGGGAGGCGGTGCTGAGAAGGGCGGGGACAGATCCTAGGAGTTCTTCCCTTCAACCTCGGCTCCGGTCAGGTCAGGTCAGGTCAGGTCAGGTCAGCGCCACTGTGCTTGGCTGCTTAGCTCTTCTGTAAAACGGAACAGATCAGAAATAAAGGTCGAAAACTTAAATGAGGGGCGGCGCCTGTGGCTCAGTCGGTAAGGCTCCAGCCCCACAGACCGAGGGTGGCGCGTTCAAACCCGGCCCCGGCTGAAATGCAACCAAAAAATAGCTGGGCATGGTGGCGGGCTATTTTCGTCCCAGCTACTCGGGAGGCTGATGCAAGAGAATCGCTTAAGCCCAGGAGTTGGAAGTAGCTGTGAGCTGTGTGATGCCATGGCACTCTACCTGAAGGGTTTAAAGCGACACTCGGTCTCTACAAAAAAACAAACAAACAAAAAAAAAACACTTAATTCATTACTGAAGTTTTTTTCTGGATTGGAAAGCGGGGGTTCGGGGAGAGGAAGAGTTTCTGTTCCAGGAAGTGTGCTACGTGTCTATTTACTTCTATATTAGATCAATTTTAACATTTATTAATTTATTTTTTGAATTTTTGAATTCAACATTGAATTCATTTGAATTTTTTTTTTTTTTTTTTGGTGAGGCAGACCTTCACTGAGTCACCCTCCGTAGATTGCCTTGGTGTGGTGTCACAGCTCTCAAGAACCTCCAACTCTTGGGCGTGAACGATTGTCTGGCCTCAGCCTCCCAAGTACCTGGGACTGCATGAGCCCACCACAGCGCCAGGGTATTTTTGCTTTGTTGCAGTTGTCATTGTTGTGTAGCTTGTCAGACAGGGCTGGAATCCGCCAGCCTCCTCGGTGGATGTGGTTGGTGCCTTAACCACTGTGCTATGCACCACCCCCCCACGCCACGCCAGCCTATTTATTTATCTATTTATTTATTAAATATTTTCCTTCTTCTGCTGTGTTTGACTGGGGCCCGGTTTCAACCCGCCGCCTCTGGAACTTGGGGCCGGTGCCCTACTCCTCTGAGGAACGGGCACTGAACCACTTTTACTCTTTCATTTTCCTTCCTTCCTTCCTTCTTTCCTTCCTTCCTTCCTTCCATCGTTCCGTCCCATCCTTTCTCCTTCCCTCCATCCCTCCCTTCCTTCCTTCGTTCTTTCTTGTTTTTTTTCTTTCCAGTTTTTTTTGTCGGGGCTTGGTTTGAACCCGCCACCTCCGCAATATGCGGGCGGAGGGCGGGGGTGCCCGCAGGCGAACTCTTTCAAGGAAATGGTTTTGAGGAGGGGGCAGTTTTTCTCGCCACCCACCTCCTCTGTATATGGGGCCGGCACCCTACTCCTTTCACCCACAGGCGCCACCCGTTAACTTGTATTCCTTTTCCTTTTTGTAGAGACAGAGTTTCCCTTTATTGCCCTCGGTAGAGTGCCGTGGCGTCACACAGCTCACAGCATCCTCCATCTCCTGGGCTTAGGCGATAATCCTGCCTCGGTCTCCCGAGTAGCTTGGATTACAGGCGGCCGCCAGAACGCCCGGCTCTTTTGTTGCAGTTCGGCCTGGCCTGGGGTTGAACACACCACCCTCCGTATATGGGGCCGGCGCCTTGCTCACTGAGCCACAGGCCCCGCCCCCGTTATTTTCTATACTTAACAATAGCTTCCCCCCACACATACAGCTCTCCAGATACAGTGAAACCAGGTGTGGGAGAAGGATTTTTAACTAAATCAATTAGGTTGGGCGACGTGAGGTGGCTCAGGCCTGTAATCGAAGCACTTTGGGGGGTCTAGGTGGGCGGATCGCTTCAACTCACTGAGTTGAGCTCCCGAAAATGGGTTCGTTTCTTTGCTTTCCAGTTCTGGCGGAGTCCGGGCTTCAACCAACACCCACGGTATAATACGGGGCCGGCGCCCTAATCCTTGAGCCAGGGGCTGCGCCCACGCACAGGCACAGGCGTTTCTGAGCTGAGAGAAACCCCCGCTGAGGCCCCAGCTCTTGACCTCTTGTTGGCGGCCTCCAATTGGCTGCGGAGAGGGCCGGTCCTCCGTGTCTGCAGGTTGCTGACTTGTTCTGACTGCGTGTCCCAAGGCACCACTTTCGGGGTTTCTTTTTCCTTCTTTTATCCCTTGTTTCTCTCATTGCACATCTCACACTTGTGCTGGAACACATGATCATGACGCCTATGAACTACTAAAGGAGATGCTGCCACACACATCCCTCCGTCCTCCACTCCCTCTCCCCTTTCTTTCTCTCCTTCCCTCGTAACATCCCCCCTCCCCTGGCCCCCGCACCTGCATATGAAACCCGGGAGCTAGCTAAGAGTGAGCACGCCGGGTTCTCCTGTCAGGCAGGCAGGCATGCATGACACCCGCGTAGAGCACATGTGGGTGTTAGGAAACTTGGGTGTGCACGGTGCCCCGCGGATGAACAGACGTCCGATGCAGACCTTAGACCGGGGATCCTGTCACCTTAGCGCCTGTTGGTCGACCAGATGTCTCTTCTGCGTGTTTTGGCCTAGTCAGTCCAGCAGGTGGCGGCCTTGTATAATTTGTGGTTCCCCTGAGGCTCTGAGACTCGCCTCGCTCCTCCAAACCCCCTGTTCCTTCTTTCGTGTTCCTTTTCTCTCTCTCTCCCTCTCTCTATCTCTCTCCCTATCTCCCTCCCTTTCTCCCCCCTCTCCGTCTCTCTCCCCCTTCATTCTCACTCTCCCTTTATTCTGAAACGGTTCTTCTGACAATACGCACTGCTTGCCTCCTGTGTAACTACTAGAGCTAAAGAGCGAACTCGGCAGTGTGTGGGCCTAGGGGGTGTGTCATTCATATCAAAAAAAAAAAAAAAAAAAGAAAAAACTCTTCTTCATTCAGGTCTACACCACCAGCTAGGACAGTATACGTGTGTGGGATTATATATTTATTTATTTATATATTTTTTGGCCATACACCCTCAGTCCACCTTCACTGGGAAGAGCGGTGTGGCGCCATTCACAAGTCACAGCACACTCGAATTCTTGAGCTCCAGGGATGCTTTTGCTTCTGACCCCCGAACAGGTGGGACTATGCTGGGGTGTTGGGCGGTCGTCTCCTGTCTCCACCGGCCTCGGCCTCCCAGAATGCTAGCATCAGAGTGGAGATCAACCGCCCCCAACCCCATAACTTCTTTGGGTGTGTATGGAGCTGTTCCCGGCGACAAATCGGTCCTCTCAAAGCCCAGTGGGGAGGCGGTGCTGAGAAGGGCGGGGACAGATCCTAGGAGTTCTTCCCTTCAACCTCGGCTCCGGTCAGGTCAGGTCAGGTCAGGTCAGGTCAGCGCCACTGTGCTTGGCTGCTTAGCTCTTCTGTAAAACGGAACAGATCAGAAATAAAGGTCGAAAACTTAAATGAGGGGCGGCGCCTGTGGCTCAGTCGGTAAGGCTCCAGCCCCACAGACCGAGGGTGGCGCGTTCAAACCCGGCCCCGGCTGAAATGCAACCAAAAAATAGCTGGGCATGGTGGCGGGCTATTTTCGTCCCAGCTACTCGGGAGGCTGATGCAAGAGAATCGCTTAAGCCCAGGAGTTGGAAGTAGCTGTGAGCTGTGTGATGCCATGGCACTCTACCTGAAGGGTTTAAAGCGACACTCGGTCTCTACAAAAAAACAAACAAACAAAAAAAAAACACTTAATTCATTACTGAAGTTTTTTTCTGGATTGGAAAGCGGGGGTTCGGGGAGAGGAAGAGTTTCTGTTCCAGGAAGTGTGCTACGTGTCTATTTACTTCTATATTAGATCAATTTTAACATTTATTAATTTATTTTTTGAATTTTTGAATTCAACATTGAATTCATTTGAATTTTTTTTTTTTTTTTTTGGTGAGGCAGACCTTCACTGAGTCACCCTCCGTAGATTGCCTTGGTGTGGTGTCACAGCTCTCAAGAACCTCCAACTCTTGGGCGTGAACGATTGTCTGGCCTCAGCCTCCCAAGTACCTGGGACTGCATGAGCCCACCACAGCGCCAGGGTATTTTTGCTTTGTTGCAGTTGTCATTGTTGTGTAGCTTGTCAGACAGGGCTGGAATCCGCCAGCCTCCTCGGTGGATGTGGTTGGTGCCTTAACCACTGTGCTATGCACCACCCCCCCACGCCACGCCAGCCTATTTATTTATCTATTTATTTATTAAATATTTTCCTTCTTCTGCTGTGTTTGACTGGGGCCCGGTTTCAACCCGCCGCCTCTGGAACTTGGGGCCGGTGCCCTACTCCTCTGAGGAACGGGCACTGAACCACTTTTACTCTTTCATTTTCCTTCCTTCCTTCCTTCTTTCCTTCCTTCCTTCCTTCCATCGTTCCGTCCCATCCTTTCTCCTTCCCTCCATCCCTCCCTTCCTTCCTTCGTTCTTTCTTGTTTTTTTTCTTTCCAGTTTTTTTTGTCGGGGCTTGGTTTGAACCCGCCACCTCCGCAATATGCGGGCGGAGGGCGGGGGTGCCCGCAGGCGAACTCTTTCAAGGAAATGGTTTTGAGGAGGGGGCAGTTTTTCTCGCCACCCACCTCCTCTGTATATGGGGCCGGCACCCTACTCCTTTCACCCACAGGCGCCACCCGTTAACTTGTATTCCTTTTCCTTTTTGTAGAGACAGAGTTTCCCTTTATTGCCCTCGGTAGAGTGCCGTGGCGTCACACAGCTCACAGCATCCTCCATCTCCTGGGCTTAGGCGATAATCCTGCCTCGGTCTCCCGAGTAGCTTGGATTACAGGCGGCCGCCAGAACGCCCGGCTCTTTTGTTGCAGTTCGGCCTGGCCTGGGGTTGAACACACCACCCTCCGTATATGGGGCCGGCGCCTTGCTCACTGAGCCACAGGCCCCGCCCCCGTTATTTTCTATACTTAACAATAGCTTCCCCCCACACATACAGCTCTCCAGATACAGTGAAACCAGGTGTGGGAGAAGGATTTTTAACTAAATCAATTAGGTTGGGCGACGTGAGGTGGCTCAGGCCTGTAATCGAAGCACTTTGGGGGGTCTAGGTGGGCGGATCGCTTCAACTCACTGAGTTGAGCTCCCGAAAATGGGTTCGTTTCTTTGCTTTCCAGTTCTGGCGGAGTCCGGGCTTCAACCAACACCCACGGTATAATACGGGGCCGGCGCCCTAATCCTTGAGCCAGGGGCTGCGCCCACGCACAGGCACAGGCGTTTCTGAGCTGAGAAAAACCCCCGCTGAGGCCCCAGCTCTTGACCTCTTGTTGGCGGCCTCCAATTGGCTGCGGAGAGGGCCGGTCCTCCGTGTCTGCAGGTTGCTGACTTGTTCTGACTGCGTGTCCCAAGGCACCACTTTCGGGGTTTCTTTTTCCTTCTTTTATCCCTTGTTTCTCTCATTGCACATCTCACACTTGTGCTGGAACACATGATCATGACGCCTATGAACTACTAAAGGAGATGCTGCCACACACATCCCTCCGTCCTCCACTCCCTCTCCCCTTTCTTTCTCTCCTTCCCTCGTAACATCCCCCCTCCCCTGGCCCCCGCACCTGCATATGAAACCCGGGAGCTAGCTAAGAGTGAGCACGCCGGGTTCTCCTGTCAGGCAGGCAGGCATGCATGACACCCGCGTAGAGCACATGTGGGTGTTAGGAAACTTGGGTGTGCACGGTGCCCCGCGGATGAACAGACGTCCGATGCAGACCTTAGACCGGGGATCCTGTCACCTTAGCGCCTGTTGGTCGACCAGATGTCTCTTCTGCGTGTTTTGGCCTAGTCAGTCCAGCAGGTGGCGGCCTTGTATAAGTTGTGGTTCCCCTGAGGCTCTGAGACTCGCCTCGCTCCTCCAAACCCCGTGTTCCTTCTTTCGTGTTCCTTTTCTCTCTCTCTCCCTCTCTCTATCTCTCTCCCTCTCTCCCTCCCTTTCTCCCCCCTCTCCGTCTCTCTCCCCCTTCATTCTCACTCTCCCTTTATTCTGAAACGGTTCTTCTGACAATACGCACTGCTTGCCTCCTGTGTAACTACTAGAGCTAAAGAGCGAACTCGGCAGTGTGTGGGCCTAGGGGGTGTGTCATTCATATCAAAAAAAAAAAAAAAAAAGAAAAAACTCTTCTTCATTCAGGTCTACACAACCAGCTAGGACAGTATACGTGTGTGGGATTATATATTTATTTATTTATATATTTTTTGGCCATACACCCTCAGTCCACCTTCACTGGGAAGAGCGGTGTGGCGCCATTCACAAGTCACAGGACACTCGAATTCTTGAGCTCCAGGGATGCTTTTGCTTCTGACCCCCGAACAGGTGGGACTATGCTGGGGTGTTGGGCGGTCGTCTCCTGTCTCCACCGGCCTCGGCCTCCCAGAATGCTAGCATCAGAGTGGAGATCAACCGCCCCCAACCCCATAACTTCTTTGGGTGTGTATGGAGCTGTTCCCGGCGACAAATCGGTCCTCTCAAAGCCCAGTGGGGAGGCGGTGCTGAGAAGGGCGGGGACAGATCCTAGGAGTTCTTCCCTTCAACCTCGGCTCCGGTCAGGTCAGGTCAGGTCAGGTCAGGTCAGCGCCACTGTGCTTGGCTGCTTAGCTCTTCTGTAAAACGGAACAGATCAGAAATAAAGGTCGAAAACTTAAATGAGGGGCGGCGCCTGTGGCTCAGTCGGTAAGGCTCCAGCCCCACAGACCGAGGGTGGCGCGTTCAAACCCGGCCCCGGCTGAAATGCAACCAAAAAATAGCTGGGCATGGTGGCGGGCTATTTTCGTCCCAGCTACTCGGGAGGCTGATGCAAGAGAATCGCTTAAGCCCAGGAGTTGGAAGTAGCTGTGAGCTGTGTGATGCCATGGCACTCTACCCGAAGGGTTTAAAGCGACACTCGGTCTCTACAAAAAAACAAACAAACAAAAAAAAAACACTTAATTCATTACTGAAGTTTTTTTCTGGATTGGAAAGCGGGGGTTCGGGGAGAGGAAGAGTTTCTGTTCCAGGAAGTGTGCTACGTGTCTATTTACTTCTATATTAGATCAATTTTAACATTTATTAATTTATTTTTTGAATTTTTGAATTCAACATTGAATTCATTTGAATTTTTTTTTTTTTTTTTGGTGAGACAGACCTTCACTGAGTCACCCTCCGTAGATTGCCTTGGTGTGGTGTCACAGCTCTCAAGAACCTCCAACTCTTGGGCGTGAACGATTGTCTGGCCTCAGCCTCCCAAGTACCTGGGACTGCATGAGCCCACCACAGCGCCAGGGTATTTTTGCTTTGTTGCAGTTGTCATTGTTGTGTAGCTTGTCAGACAGGGCTGGAATCCGCCAGCCTCCTCGGTGGATGTGGTTGGTGCCTTAACCACTGTGCTATGCACCACCCCCCCACGCCACGCCAGCCTATTTATTTATCTATTTATTTATTAAATATTTTCCTTCTTCTGCTGTGTTTGACTGGGGCCCGGTTTCAACCCGCCGCCTCTGGAACTTGGGGCCGGTGCCCTACTCCTCTGAGGAACGGGCACTGAACCACTTTTACTCTTTCATTTTCCTTCCTTCCTTCCTTCTTTCCTTCCATCGTTCCGTCCCATCCTTTCTCCTTCCCTCCATCCCTCCCTTCCTTCCTTCGTTCTTTCTTGTTTTTTTTCTTTCCAGTTTTTTGTCGGGGCTTGGTTTGAACCCGCCACCTCCGCAATATGCGGGCGGAGGGCGGGGGTGCCCGCAGGCGAACTCTTTCAAGGAAATGGTTTTGAGGAGGGGGCAGTTTTTCTCGCCACCCACCTCCTCTGTATATGGGGCCGGCACCCTACTCCTTTCACCCACAGGCGCCACCCGTTAACTTGTATTCCTTTTCCTTTTTGTAGAGACAGAGTTTCCCTTTATTGCCCTCGGTAGAGTGCCGTGGCGTCACACAGCTCACAGCATCCTCCATCTCCTGGGCTTAGGCGATAATCCTGCCTCGGTCTCCCGAGTAGCTTGGATTACAGGCGGCCGCCAGAACGCCCGGCTCTTTTGTTGCAGTTCGGCCTGGCCTGGGGTTGAACACACCACCCTCCGTATATGGGGCCGGCGCCTTGCTCACTGAGCCACAGGCCCCGCCCCCGTTATTTTCTATACTTAACAATAGCTTCCCCCCACACATACAGCTCTCCAGATACAGTGAAACCAGGTGTGGGAGAAGGATTTTTAACTAAATCAATTAGGTTGGGCGACGTGAGGTGGCTCAGGCCTGTAATCGAAGCACTTTGGGGGGTCTAGGTGGGCGGATCGCTTCAACTCACTGAGTTGAGCTCCCGAAAATGGGTTCGTTTCTTTGCTTTCCAGTTCTGGCGGAGTCCGGGCTTCAACCAACACCCACGGTATAATACGGGGCCGGCGCCCTAATCCTTGAGCCAGGGGCTGCGCCCACGCACAGGCACAGGCGTTTCTGAGCTGAGAAAAACCCCCGCTGAGGCCCCAGCTCTTGACCTCTTGTTGGCGGCCTCCAATTGGCTGCGGAGAGGGCCGGTCCTCCGTGTCTGCAGGTTGCTGACTTGTTCTGACTGCGTGTCCCAAGGCACCACTTTCGGGGTTTCTTTTTCCTTCTTTTATCCCTTGTTTCTCTCATTGCACATCTCACACTTGTGCTGGAACACATGATCATGACGCCTATGAACTACTAAAGGAGATGCTGCCACACACATCCCTCCGTCCTCCACTCCCTCTCCCCTTTCTTTCTCTCCTTCCCTCGTAACATCCCCCCTCCCCTGGCCCCCGCACCTGCATATGAAACCCGGGAGCTAGCTAAGAGTGAGCACGCCGGGTTCTCCTGTCAGGCAGGCAGGCATGCATGACACCCGCGTAGAGCACATGTGGGTGTTAGGAAACTTGGGTGTGCACGGTGCCCCGCGGATGAACAGACGTCCGATGCAGACCTTAGACCGGGGATCCTGTCACCTTAGCGCCTGTTGGTCGACCAGATGTCTCTTCTGCGTGTTTTGGCCTAGTCAGTCCAGCAGGTGGCGGCCTTGTATAATTTGTGGTTCCCCTGAGGCTCTGAGACTCGCCTCGCTCCTCCAAACCCCCTGTTCCTTCTTTCGTGTTCCTTTTCTCTCTCTCTCCCTCTCTCTATCTCTCTCCCTATCTCCCTCCCTTTCTCCCCCCTCTCCGTCTCTCTCCCCCTTCATTCTCACTCTCCCTTTATTCTGAAACGGTTCTTCTGACAATACGCACTGCTTGCCTCCTGTGTAACTACTAGAGCTAAAGAGCGAACTCGGCAGTGTGTGGGCCTAGGGGGTGTGTCATTCATATCAAAAAAAAAAAAAAAAAAGAAAAAACTCTTCTTCATTCAGGTCTACACCACCAGCTAGGACAGTATACGTGTGTGGGATTATATATTTATTTATTTATATATTTTTTGGCCATACACCCTCAGTCCACCTTCACTGGGAAGAGCGGTGTGGCGCCATTCACAAGTCACAGCACACTCGAATTCTTGAGCTCCAGGGATGCTTTTGCTTCTGACCCCCGAACAGGTGGGACTATGCTGGGGTGTTGGGCGGTCGTCTCCTGTCTCCACCGGCCTCGGCCTCCCAGAATGCTAGCATCAGAGTGGAGATCAACCGCCCCCAACCCCATAACTTCTTTGGGTGTGTATGGAGCTGTTCCCGGCGACAAATCGGTCCTCTCAAAGCCCAGTGGGGAGGCGGTGCTGAGAAGGGCGGGGACAGATCCTAGGAGTTCTTCCCTTCAACCTCGGCTCCGGTCAGGTCAGGTCAGGTCAGGTCAGGTCAGCGCCACTGTGCTTGGCTGCTTAGCTCTTCTGTAAAACGGAACAGATCAGAAATAAAGGTCGAAAACTTAAATGAGGGGCGGCGCCTGTGGCTCAGTCGGTAAGGCTCCAGCCCCACAGACCGAGGGTGGCGCGTTCAAACCCGGCCCCGGCTGAAATGCAACCAAAAAATAGCTGGGCATGGTGGCGGGCTATTTTCGTCCCAGCTACTCGGGAGGCTGATGCAAGAGAATCGCTTAAGCCCAGGAGTTGGAAGTAGCTGTGAGCTGTGTGATGCCATGGCACTCTACCTGAAGGGTTTAAAGCGACACTCGGTCTCTACAAAAAAACAAACAAACAAAAAAAAAACACTTAATTCATTACTGAAGTTTTTTTCTGGATTGGAAAGCGGGGGTTCGGGGAGAGGAAGAGTTTCTGTTCCAGGAAGTGTGCTACGTGTCTATTTACTTCTATATTAGATCAATTTTAACATTTATTAATTTATTTTTTGAATTTTTGAATTCAACATTGAATTCATTTGAATTTTTTTTTTTTTTTTTTGGTGAGGCAGACCTTCACTGAGTCACCCTCCGTAGATTGCCTTGGTGTGGTGTCACAGCTCTCAAGAACCTCCAACTCTTGGGCGTGAACGATTGTCTGGCCTCAGCCTCCCAAGTACCTGGGACTGCATGAGCCCACCACAGCGCCAGGGTATTTTTGCTTTGTTGCAGTTGTCATTGTTGTGTAGCTTGTCAGACAGGGCTGGAATCCGCCAGCCTCCTCGGTGGATGTGGTTGGTGCCTTAACCACTGTGCTATGCACCACCCCCCCACGCCACGCCAGCCTATTTATTTATCTATTTATTTATTAAATATTTTCCTTCTTCTGCTGTGTTTGACTGGGGCCCGGTTTCAACCCGCCGCCTCTGGAACTTGGGGCCGGTGCCCTACTCCTCTGAGGAACGGGCACTGAACCACTTTTACTCTTTCATTTTCCTTCCTTCCTTCCTTCTTTCCTTCCTTCCTTCCTTCCATCGTTCCGTCCCATCCTTTCTCCTTCCCTCCATCCCTCCCTTCCTTCCTTCGTTCTTTCTTGTTTTTTTTCTTTCCAGTTTTTTTTGTCGGGGCTTGGTTTGAACCCGCCACCTCCGCAATATGCGGGCGGAGGGCGGGGGTGCCCGCAGGCGAACTCTTTCAAGGAAATGGTTTTGAGGAGGGGGCAGTTTTTCTCGCCACCCACCTCCTCTGTATATGGGGCCGGCACCCTACTCCTTTCACCCACAGGCGCCACCCGTTAACTTGTATTCCTTTTCCTTTTTGTAGAGACAGAGTTTCCCTTTATTGCCCTCGGTAGAGTGCCGTGGCGTCACACAGCTCACAGCATCCTCCATCTCCTGGGCTTAGGCGATAATCCTGCCTCGGTCTCCCGAGTAGCTTGGATTACAGGCGGCCGCCAGAACGCCCGGCTCTTTTGTTGCAGTTCGGCCTGGCCTGGGGTTGAACACACCACCCTCCGTATATGGGGCCGGCGCCTTGCTCACTGAGCCACAGGCCCCGCCCCCGTTATTTTCTATACTTAACAATAGCTTCCCCCCACACATACAGCTCTCCAGATACAGTGAAACCAGGTGTGGGAGAAGGATTTTTAACTAAATCAATTAGGTTGGGCGACGTGAGGTGGCTCAGGCCTGTAATCGAAGCACTTTGGGGGGTCTAGGTGGGCGGATCGCTTCAACTCACTGAGTTGAGCTCCCGAAAATGGGTTCGTTTCTTTGCTTTCCAGTTCTGGCGGAGTCCGGGCTTCAACCAACACCCACGGTATAATACGGGGCCGGCGCCCTAATCCTTGAGCCAGGGGCTGCGCCCACGCACAGGCACAGGCGTTTCTGAGCTGAGAAAAACCCCCGCTGAGGCCCCAGCTCTTGACCTCTTGTTGGCGGCCTCCAATTGGCTGCGGAGAGGGCCGGTCCTCCGTGTCTGCAGGTTGCTGACTTGTTCTGACTGCGTGTCCCAAGGCACCACTTTCGGGGTTTCTTTTTCCTTCTTTTATCCCTTGTTTCTCTCATTGCACATCTCACACTTGTGCTGGAACACATGATCATGACGCCTATGAACTACTAAAGGAGATGCTGCCACACACATCCCTCCGTCCTCCACTCCCTCTCCCCTTTCTTTCTCTCCTTCCCTCGTAACATCCCCCCTCCCCTGGCCCCCGCACCTGCATATGAAACCCGGGAGCTAGCTAAGAGTGAGCACGCCGGGTTCTCCTGTCAGGCAGGCAGGCATGCATGACACCCGCGTAGAGCACATGTGGGTGTTAGGAAACTTGGGGTGTGCACGGTGCCCCGCGGATGAACAGACGTCCGATGCAGACCTTAGACCGGGGATCCTGTCACCTTAGCGCCTGTTGGTCGACCAGATGTCTCTTCTGCGTGTTTTGGCCTAGTCAGTCCAGCAGGTGGCGGCCTTGTATAAGTTGTGGTTCCCCTGAGGCTCTGAGACTCGCCTCGCTCCTCCAAACCCCGTGTTCCTTCTTTCGTGTTCCTTTTCTCTCTCTCTCCCTCTCTCTATCTCTCTCCCTCTCTCCCTCCCTTTCTCCCCCCTCTCCGTCTCTCTCCCCTTCATTCTCACTCTCCCTTTATTCTGAAACGGTTCTTCTGACAATACGCACTGCTTGCCTCCTGTGTAACTACTAGAGCTAAAGAGCGAACTCGGCAGTGTGTGGGCCTAGGGGGTGTGTCATTCATATCAAAAAAAAAAAAAAAAAAGAAAAAACTCTTCTTCATTCAGGTCTACACAACCAGCTAGGACAGTATACGTGTGTGGGATTATATATTTATTTATTTATATATTTTTTGGCCATACACCCTCAGTCCACCTTCACTGGGAAGAGCGGTGTGGCGCCATTCACAAGTCACAGGACACTCGAATTCTTGAGCTCCAGGGATGCTTTTGCTTCTGACCCCCGAACAGGTGGGACTATGCTGGGGTGTTGGGCGGTCGTCTCCTGTCTCCACCGGCCTCGGCCTCCCAGAATGCTAGCATCAGAGTGGAGATCAACCGCCCCCAACCCCATAACTTCTTTGGGTGTGTATGGAGCTGTTCCCGGCGACAAATCGGTCCTCTCAAAGCCCAGTGGGGAGGCGGTGCTGAGAAGGGCGGGGACAGATCCTAGGAGTTCTTCCCTTCAACCTCGGCTCCGGTCAGGTCAGGTCAGGTCAGGTCAGGTCAGCGCCACTGTGCTTGGCTGCTTAGCTCTTCTGTAAAACGGAACAGATCAGAAATAAAGGTCGAAAACTTAAATGAGGGGCGGCGCCTGTGGCTCAGTCGGTAAGGCTCCAGCCCCACAGACCGAGGGTGGCGCGTTCAAACCCGGCCCCGGCTGAAATGCAACCAAAAAATAGCTGGGCATGGTGGCGGGCTATTTTCGTCCCAGCTACTCGGGAGGCTGATGCAAGAGAATCGCTTAAGCCCAGGAGTTGGAAGTAGCTGTGAGCTGTGTGATGCCATGGCACTCTACCCGAAGGGTTTAAAGCGACACTCGGTCTCTACAAAAAAACAAACAAACAAAAAAAAAACACTTAATTCATTACTGAAGTTTTTTTCTGGATTGGAAAGCGGGGGTTCGGGGAGAGGAAGAGTTTCTGTTCCAGGAAGTGTGCTACGTGTCTATTTACTTCTATATTAGATCAATTTTAACATTTATTAATTTATTTTTTGAATTTTTGAATTCAACATTGAATTCATTTGAATTTTTTTTTTTTTTTTTGGTGAGACAGACCTTCACTGAGTCACCTCCGTAGATTGCCTTGGTGTGGTGTCACAGCTCTCAAGAACCTCCAACTCTTGGGCGTGAACGATTGTCTGGCCTCAGCCTCCCAAGTACCTGGGACTGCATGAGCCCACCACAGCGCCAGGGTATTTTTGCTTTGTTGCAGTTGTCATTGTTGTGTAGCTTGTCAGACAGGGCTGGAATCCGCCAGCCTCCTCGGTGGATGTGGTTGGTGCCTTAACCACTGTGCTATGCACCACCCCCCCACGCCACGCCAGCCTATTTATTTATCTATTTATTTATTAAATATTTTCCTTCTTCTGCTGTGTTTGACTGGGGCCCGGTTTCAACCCGCCGCCTCTGGAACTTGGGGCCGGTGCCCTACTCCTCTGAGGAACGGGCACTGAACCACTTTTACTCTTTCATTTTCCTTCCTTCCTTCCTTCTTTCCTTCCATCGTTCCGTCCCATCCTTTCTCCTTCCCTCCATCCCTCCCTTCCTTCCTTCGTTCTTTCTTGTTTTTTTTCTTTCCAGTTTTTTGTCGGGGCTTGGTTTGAACCCGCCACCTCCGCAATATGCGGGCGGAGGGCGGGGGTGCCCGCAGGCGAACTCTTTCAAGGAAATGGTTTTGAGGAGGGGGCAGTTTTTCTCGCCACCCACCTCCTCTGTATATGGGGCCGGCACCCTACTCCTTTCACCCACAGGCGCCACCCGTTAACTTGTATTCCTTTTCTTTTTGTAGAGACAGAGTTTCCCTTTATTGCCCTCGGTAGAGTGCCGTGGCGTCACACAGCTCACAGCATCCTCCATCTCCTGGGCTTAGGCGATAATCCTGCCTCGGTCTCCCGAGTAGCTTGGATTACAGGCGGCCGCCAGAACGCCCGGCTCTTTTGTTGCAGTTCGGCCTGGCCTGGGGTTGAACACACCACCCTCCGTATATGGGGCCGGCGCCTTGCTCACTGAGCCACAGGCCCCGCCCCCGTTATTTTCTATACTTAACAATAGCTTCCCCCCACACATACAGCTCTCCAGATACAGTGAAACCAGGTGTGGGAGAAGGATTTTTAACTAAATCAATTAGGTTGGGCGACGTGAGGTGGCTCAGGCCTGTAATCGAAGCACTTTGGGGGTCTAGGTGGGCGGATCGCTTCAACTCACTGAGTTGAGCTCCCGAAAATGGGTTCGTTTCTTTGCTTTCCAGTTCTGGCGGAGTCCGGGCTTCAACCAACACCCACGGTATAATACGGGGCCGGCGCCCTAATCCTTGAGCCAGGGGCTGCGCCCACGCACAGGCACAGGCGTTTCTGAGCTGAGAAAAACCCCCGCTGAGGCCCCAGCTCTTGACCTCTTGTTGGCGGCCTCCAATTGGCTGCGGAGAGGGCCGGTCCTCCGTGTCTGCAGGTTGCTGACTTGTTCTGACTGCGTGTCCCAAGGCACCACTTTCGGGGTTTCTTTTTCCTTCTTTTATCCCTTGTTTCTCTCATTGCACATCTCACACTTGTGCTGGAACACATGATCATGACGCCTATGAACTACTAAAGGAGATGCTGCCACACACATCCCTCCGTCCTCCACTCCTCTCCCCTTTCTTTCTCTCCTTCCCTCGTAACATCCCCCCTCCCCTGGCCCCCGCACCTGCATATGAAACCCGGGAGCTAGCTAAGAGTGAGCACGCCGGGTTCTCCTGTCAGGCAGGCAGGCATGCATGACACCCGCGTAGAGCACATGTGGGTGTTAGGAAACTTGGTGTGCACGGTGCCCCGCGGATGAACAGACGTCCGATGCAGACCTTAGACCGGGGATCCTGTCACCTTAGCGCCTGTTGGTCGACCAGATGTCTCTTCTGCGTGTTTTGGCCTAGTCAGTCCAGCAGGTGGCGGCCTTGTATAAGTTGTGGTTCCCCTGAGGCTCTGAGACTCGCCTCGCTCCTCCAAACCCCGTGTTCCTTCTTTCGTGTTCCTTTTCTCTCTCTCTCCCTCTCTCTATCTCTCTCCCTCTCTCCCTCCCTTTCTCCCCCCTCTCCGTCTCTCTCCCCCTTCATTCTCACTCTCCCTTTATTCTGAAACGGTTCTTCTGACAATACGCACTGCTTGCCTCCTGTGTAACTACTAGAGCTAAAGAGCGAACTCGGCAGTGTGTGGGCCTAGGGGGTGTGTCATTCATATCAAAAAAAAAAGAAAAAAAGAAAAACTCTTCTTCATTCAGGTCTACACAACCAGCTAGGACAGTATACGTGTGTGGGATTATATATTTATTTATTTATATATTTTTTGGCCATACACCCTCAGTCCACCTTCACTGGGAAGAGCGGTGTGGCGCCATTCACAAGTCACAGCACACTCGAATTCTTGAGCTCCAGGGATGCTTTTGCTTCTGACCCCCGAACAGGTGGGACTATGCTGGGGTGTTGGGCGGTCGTCTCCTGTCTCCACCGGCCTCGGCCTCCCAGAATGCTAGCATCAGAGTGGAGATCAACCGCCCCCAACCCCATAACTTCTTTGGGTGTGTATGGAGCTGTTCCCGGCGACAAATCGGTCCTCTCAAAGCCCAGTGGGGAGGCGGTGCTGAGAGGGCGGGGACAGATCCTAGGAGTTCTTCCCTTCAACCTCGGCTCCGGTCAGGTCAGGTCAGGTCAGGTCAGGTCAGCGCCACTGTGCTTGGCTGCTTAGCTCTTCTGTAAAACGGAACAGATCAGAAATAAAGGTCGAAAACTTAAATGAGGGGCGGCGCCTGTGGCTCAGTCGGTAAGGCTCCAGCCCCACAGACCGAGGGTGGCGCGTTCAAACCCGGCCCCGGCTGAAATGCAACCAAAAAATAGCTGGGCATGGTGGCGGGCTATTTTCGTCCCAGCTACTCGGAGGCTGATGCAAGAGAATCGCTTAAGCCCAGGAGTTGGAAGTAGCTGTGGTAGCTGTGAGCTGTGTGATGCCATGGCACTCTACCCGAAGGGTTTAAAGCGACACTCGGTCTCTACAAGAAAAAAAACAAAAACAAAAAAAACACTTAATTCATTACTGAAGTTTTTTTCTGGATTGGAAAGCGGGGGTTCGGGGAGAGGAAGAGTTTCTGTTCCAGGAAGTGTGCTACGTGTCTATTTACTTCTATATTAGATCAATTTTAACATTTATTAATTTATTTTTTGAATTTTTGAATTCAACATTGAATTCATTTGAATTTTTTTTTTTTTTTTTTTTGGTGAGGCAGACCTTCACTGAGTCACCCTCCGTAGATTGCCTTGGTGTGGTGTCACAGCTCTCAAGAACCTCCAACTCTTGGGCTGTGAACGATTGTCTGGCCTCAGCCTCCCAAGTACCTGGGACTGCATGAGCCCACCACAGCGCCAGGGTATTTTTGCTTTGTTGCAGTTGTCATTGTTGTGTAGCTTGTCAGACAGGGCTGGAATCCGCCAGCCTCCTCGGTGGATGTGGTTGGTGCCTTAACCACTGTGCTATGCACCACCCCCGCACGCCACGCCAGCCTATTTATTTATCTATTTATTTATTAAATATTTTCCTTCTTCTGCTGTGTTTGACTGGGGCCCGGTTTCAACCCGCCGCCTCTGGAACTTGGGGCCGGTGCCCTACTCCTCTGAGGAACGGGCACTGAACCACTTTTACTCTTTAATTTTCCTTCCTTCCTTCCTTCTTTCCTTCCTTCCTTCCTTCCATCGTTCCGTCCCATCCTTTCTCCTTCCCTCCATCCCTCCCTTCCTTTCTTCGTTCTTTCTTGTTTTTTTTCTTTCCAGTTTTTTGTCGGGGCTTGGTTTGAACCCGCCACCTCCGCAATATGCGGGCGGAGGGCGGGGGTGCCCGCAGGTGAACTCTTTCAACGAAATGGTTTTGAGGAGGGGGCAGTTTTTCTCGCCACCCACCTCCTCTGTATATGGGGCCGGCACCATACTCCTTTCACCCACAGGCGCCACCCGTTAACTTGTATTCCTTTTCCTTTTTGTAGAGACAGAGTTTCCCTTTATTGCCCTCGGTAGAGTGCCGTGGCGTCACACAGCTCACAGCATCCTCCATCTCCTGGGCTTAGGCGATAATCCTGCCTCGGTCTCCCGAGTAGCTTGGATTACAGGCGGCCGCCAGAACGCCCGGCTCTTTTGTTGCAGTTCGGCCTGGCCTGGGGTTGAACACACCACCCTCCGTATATGGGGCCGGCGCCTTGCTCACTGAGCCACAGGCCCCGCCCCCGTTATTTTCTATACTTAACAATAGCTTCCCCCCACACATACAGCTCTCCAGATACAGTGAAACCAGGTGTGGGAGAAGGATTTTTAACTAAATCAAGTAGGTTGGGCGACGTGAGGTGGCTCAGGCCGGTAATCGAAGCACTTTGGGGGGTCTAGGTGGGCGGATCGCTTCAACTCACTGAGTTGAGCTCCCGAAAATGGGTTCGTTTCTTTGCTTTCCAGTTCTGGCGGAGTCCGGGCTTCAACCAACACCCACGGTATAATACGGGGCCGGCGCCCTAATCCTTGAGCCAGGGGCTGCGCCCACGCACAGGCACAGGCGTTTCTGAGCTGAGAGAAACCCCCGCTGAGGCCCCAGCTCTTGACCTCTTGTTGGCGGCCTCCAATTGGCTGCGGAGAGGGCCGGTCCTCCGTGCCTGTAGGTTGCTGACTTGTTCTGAATGCGTGTCCCAAGGCACCTCTTTCGGGGTTTCTTTTTCCTTCTTTTATCCCTTGTTTCTCTCATTGCACATCTCACACTTGTGCTGGAACACATGATCATGACGCCTATGAACTACTAAAGGAGATGCTGCCACACACATCCCTCCCTCCTCCACTCCCTCTCGCCTTTCTTTCTCTCCTTCCCTCGTAACATCCCCCCTCCCCTGGCCCCCACACCTGCATATGAAACCCGGGATCTAGCTAAGAGTGAGCCCGCCGGGCTCTCCTGTCAGGCAGGCAGGCATGCATGACACCCGCGTAGAGCACATGTGGGTGTTAGGAAACTTGGGTGTGCACGGTGCCCCGCGGATGAACAGACGTCCGATGCAGACCTTAGACCGGGGATCCTGTCACCTTAGCGCCTGTTGGTCGACCAGATGTCTCTTCTGCGTGTTTTGGCCTAGTCAGTCCAGCAGGTGGCGGCCTTGTATAAGTTGTGGTTCCCCTGAGGCTCTGAGACTCGCCTCGCTCCTCCAAACCCCGTGTTCCTTCTTTCGTGTTCCTTTTCTCTCTCTCTCCCTCTCTCTATCTCTCTCCCTCTCTCCCTCCCTGTTCTCTCCCCCCTCTCCGTCTCTCTCCCCCTTCATTCTCACTCTCCCTTTATTCTGAAACGGTTCTTCTGACAATACGCACTGCTTGCCTCCTGTGTAACTACTAGAGCTAAAGAGCGAACTCGGCAGTGTGTGGGCCTAGGGGGTGTGTCATTCATATCAAAAAAAAAAAAAAAAAAGAAAAAACTCTTCTTCATTCAGGTCTACACAACCAGCTAGGACAGTATACGTGTGTGGTATTATATATTTATTTATTTATATATTTTTTGGCACGTACACCCTCAGTCCACCTTCACTGGGAAGAGCGGTGTGGCGCCATTCACAAGTCACAGCACACTCGAATTCTTGAGCTCCAGGGATGCTTTTGCTTCTGACCCCCGAACAGGTGGGACTATGCTGGGGTGTTGGGCGGTCGTCTCCTGTCTCCACCGGCCTCGGCCTCCCAGAATGCTAGCATCAGAGTGGAGATCAACCGCCCCCAACCCCATAACTTCTTTGGGTGTGTATGGAGCTGTTCCCGGCGACAGATCGGTCCTCTCAAAGCCCAGTGGGGAGGCGGTGCTGAGAAGGGCGGGGACAGATCCTAGGAGTTCTTCCCTTCAACCTCGGCTCCGGTCAGGTCAGGTCAGGTCAGGTCAGGTCAGCGCCACTGTGCTTGGCTGCTTAGCTCTTCTGTAAAACGGAACAGATCAGAAATAAAGGTCGAAAACTTAAATGAGGGGCGGCGCCTGTGGCTCAGTCGGTAAGGCTCCAGCCCCACAGACCGAGGGTGGCGCGTTCAAACCCGGCCCCGGCTGAAATGCAACCAAAAAATAGCTGGGCATGGTGGCGGGCTATTTTCGTCCCAGCTACTCGGGAGGCTGATGCAAGAGAATCGCTTAAGCCCAGGAGTTGGAAGTAGCTGTGAGCTGTGTGATGCCATGGCACTCTACCCGAAGGGTTTAAAGCGACACTCGGTCTCTACAAAAAAAAAAACAAAAAAAAAAAAACACTTAATTCATTACTGAAGTTTTTTTCTGGATTGGAAAGCGGGGGGTTCGGGGAGAGGAAGAGTTTCTGTTCCAGGAAGTGTGCTACGTGTCTATTTACTTCTATATTAGATCAATTTTAACATTTATTAATTTATTTTTTGAATTTTTGAATTCAACATTGAATTCATTTGAATTTTTTTTTTTTTTTTTTTGGTGAGGCAGACCTTCACTGAGTCACCCTCCGTAGATTGCCTTGGTGTGGTGTCACAGCTCTCAAGAACCTCCAACTCTGGGCGTGAACGATTGTCTGGCCTCAGCCTCCCAAGTACCTGGGACTGCATGAGCCCACCACAGCGCCAGGGTATTTTTGCTTTGTTGCAGTTGTCATTGTTGTGTAGCTTGTCAGACAGGGCTGGAATCCGCCAGCCTCCTCGGTGGATGTGGTTGGTGCCTTAACCACTGTGCTATGCACCACCCCCCCACGCCACGCCAGCCTATTTATTTATCTATTTATTTATTAAATATTTTCCTTCTTCTGCTGTGTTTGACTGGGGCCCGGTTTCAACCCGCCGCCTCTGGAACTTGGGGCCGGTGCCCTTACTCCTCTGAGGAACGGGCACTGAACCACTTTTACTCTTTCATTTTCCTTCCTTCCTTCCTTCTTTCCTTCCATCGTTCCGTCCCATCCTTTCTCCTTCCCTCCATCCCTCCCTTCCTTCCTTCGTTCTTTCTTGTTTTTTTTCTTTCCAGTTTTTTGTCGGGGCTTGGTTTGAACCCGCCACCTCCGCAATATGCGGGCGGAGGGCGGGGGTGCCCGCAGGCGAACTCTTTCAACGAAATGGTTTTGAGGAGGGGGCAGTTTTTCTCGCCACCCACCTCCTCTGTATATGGGGCCGGCACCCTACTCCTTTCACCCACAGGCGCCACCCGTTAACTTGTATTCCTTTTCCTTTTTGTAGAGACAGAGTTTCCCTTTATTGCCCTCGGTAGAGTGCCGTGGCGTCACACAGCTCACAGCATCCTCCATCTCCTGGGCTTAGGCGATAATCCTGCCTCGGTCTCCCGAGTAGCTTGGATTACAGGCGGCCGCCAGAACGCCCGGCTCTTTTGTTGCAGTTCGGCCTGGCCTGGGGTTGAACACACCACCCTCCGTATATGGGGCCGGCGCCTTGCTCACTGAGCCACAGGCCCCGCCCCCGTTATTTTCTATACTTAACAATAGCTTCCCCCCACACATACAGCTCTCCAGATACAGTGAAACCAGGTGTGGGAGAAGGATTTTTAACTAAATCGAATTAGGTTGGGCGACGTGAGGTGGCTCAGGCCTGTAATCGAAGCACTTTGGGGGGTCTAGGTGGGCGGATCGCTTCAACTCACTGAGTTGAGCTCCCGAAAATGGGTTCGTTTCTTTGCTTTCCAGTTCTGGCGGAGTCCGGGCTTCAACCAACACCCACGGTATAATACGGGGCCGGCGCCCTAATCCTTGAGCCAGGGGCTGCGCCCACGCACAGGCACAGGCGTTTCTGAGCTGAGAGAAACCCCCGCTGAGGCCCCAGCTCTTGACCTCTTGTTGGCGGCCTCCAATTGGCTGCGGAGAGGGCCGGTCCTCCGTGTCTGCAGGTTGCTGACTTGTTCTGACTGCGTGTCCCAAGGCACCACTTTCGGGGTTTCTTTTTCCTTCTTTTATCCCTTGTTTCTCTCATTGCACATCTCACACTTGTGCTGGAACACATGATCATGACGCCTATGAACTACTAAAGGAGATGCTGCCACACACATCCCTCCCTCCTCCACTCCCTCTCGCCTTTCTTTCTCTCCTTCCCTCGTAACATCCCCCCTCCCCTGGCCCCCGCACCTGCATATGAAACCCGGGAGCTAGCTAAGAGTGAGCCCGCCGGGCTCTCCTGTCAGGCAGGCAGGCATGCATGACACCCGCGTAGAGCACATGTGGGTGTTAGGAAACTTGGGTGTGCACGGTGCCCCGCGGATGAACAGACGTCCGATGCAGACCTTAGACCGGGGATCCTGTCACCTTAGCGCCTGTTGGTCGACCAGATGTCTCTTCTGCGTGTTTTGGCCTAGTCAGTCCAGCAGGTGGCGGCCTTGTATAAGTTGTGGTTCCCCTGAGGCTCTGAGACTCGCCTCGCTCCTCCAAACCCCGTGTTCCTTCTTTCGTGTTCCTTTTCTCTCTCTCTCCCTCTCTCTATCTCTCTCCCTCTCTCCCTCCCTTTCTCCCCCCTCTCCGTCTCTCTCCCCCTTCATTCTCACTCTCCCTTTATTCTGAAACGGTTCTTCTGACAATACGCACTGCTTGCCTCCTGTGTAACTACTAGAGCTAAAGAGCGAACTCGGCAGTGTGTGGGCCTAGGGGGTGTGTCATTCATATCAAAAAAAAAAAAAAAAAAGAAAAAACTCTTCTTCATTCAGGTCTACACAACCAGCTAGGACAGTATACGTGTGTGGGATTATATATTTATTTATTTATATATTTTTTGGCCATACACCCTCAGTCCACCTTCACTGGGAAGAGCGGTGTGGCGCCATTCACAAGTCACAGCACACTCGAATTCTTGAGCTCCAGGGATGCTTTTGCTTCTGACCCCCGAACAGGTGGGACTATGCTGGGGTGTTGGGCGGTCGTCTCCTGTCTCCACCGGCCTCGGCCTCCCAGAATGCTAGCATCAGAGTGGAGATCAACCGCCCCCAACCCCATAACTTCTTTGGGTGTGTATGGAGCTGTTCCCGGCGACAGATCGGTCCTCTCAAAGCCCAGTGGGGAGGCGGTGCTGAGAAGGGCGGGGACAGATCCTAGGAGTTCTTCCCTTCAACCTCGGCTCCGGTCAGGTCAGGTCAGGTCAGGTCAGGTCAGCGCCACTGTGCTTGGCTGCTTAGCTCTTCTGTAAAACGGAACAGATCAGAAATAAAGGTCGAAAACTTAAATGAGGGGCGGCGCCTGTGGCTCAGTCGGTAAGGCTCCAGCCCCACAGACCGAGGGTGGCGCGTTCAAACCCGGCCCCGGCTGAAATGCAACCAAAAAATAGCTGGGCATGGTGGCGGGCTATTTTCGTCCCAGCTACTCGGGAGGCTGATGCAAGAGAATCGCTTAAGCCCAGGAGTTGGAAGTAGCTGTGAGCTGTGTGATGCCATGGCACTCTACCCGAAGGGTTTAAAGCGACACTCGGTCTCTACAAGAAAAAAAACAAAAACAAAAAAAACACTTAATTCATTACTGAAGTTTTTTTCTGGATTGGAAAGCGGGGGTTCGGGGAGAGGAAGAGTTTCTGTTCCAGGAAGTGTGCTACGTGTCTATTTACTTCTATATTAGATCAATTTTAACATTTATTAATTTATTTTTTGAATTTTTGAATTCAACATTGAATTCATTTGAATTTTTTTTTTTTTTTTTTGGTGAGGCAGACCTTCACTGAGTCACCCTCCGTAGATTGCCTTGGTGTGGTGTCACAGCTCTCAAGAACCTCCAACTCTTGGGCGTGAACGATTGTCTGGCCTCAGCCTCCCAAGTACCTGGGACTGCATGAGCCCACCACAGCGCCAGGGTATTTTTGCTTTGTTGCAGTTGTCATTGTTGTGTAGCTTGTCAGACAGGGCTGGAATCCGCCAGCCTCCTCGGTGGATGTGGTTGGTGCCTTAACCACTGTGCTATGCACCACCCCCGCACGCCACGCCAGCCTATTTATTTATCTATTTATTTATTAAATATTTTCCTTCTTCTGCTGTGTTTGACTGGGGCCCGGTTTCAACCCGCCGCCTCTGGAACTTGGGGCCGGTGCCCTACTCCTCTGAGGAACGGGCACTGAACCACTTTTACTCTTTCATTTTCCTTCCTTCCTTCCTTCTTTCCTTCCATCGTTCCGTCCCATCCTTTCTCCTTCCCTCCATCCCTCCCTTCCTTCCTTCGTTCTTTCTTGTTTTTTTTCTTTCCAGTTTTTTGTCGGGGCTTGGTTTGAACCCGCCACCTCCGCAATATGCGGGCGGAGGGCGGGGGTGCCCGCAGGCGAACTCTTTCAACGAAATGGTTTTGAGGAGGGGGCAGTTTTTCTCGCCACCCACCTCCTCTGTATATGGGGCCGGCACCCTACTCCTTTCACCCACAGGCGCCACCCGTTAACTTGTATTCCTTTTCCTTTTTGTAGAGACAGAGTTTCCCTTTATTGCCCTCGGTAGAGTGCCGTGGCGTCACACAGCTCACAGCATCCTCCATCTCCTGGGCTTAGGCGATAATCCTGCCTCGGTCTCCCGAGTAGCTTGGATTACAGGCGGCCGCCAGAACGCCCGGCTCTTTTGTTGCAGTTCGGCCTGGCCTGGGGTTGAACACACCACCCTCCGTATATGGGGCCGGCGCCTTGCTCACTGAGCCACAGGCCCCGCCCCCGTTATTTTCTATACTTAACAATAGCTTCCCCCCACACATACAGCTCTCCAGATACAGTGAAACCAGGTGTGGGAGAAGGATTTTTAACTAAATCGAATTAGGTTGGGCGACGTGAGGTGGCTCAGGCCTGTAATCGAAGCACTTTGGGGGGTCTAGGTGGGCGGATCGCTTCAACTCACTGAGTTGAGCTCCCGAAAATGGGTTCGTTTCTTTGCTTTCCAGTTCTGGCGGAGTCCGGGCTTCAACCAACACCCACGGTATAATACGGGGCCGGCGCCCTAATCCTTGAGCCAGGGGCTGCGCCCACGCACAGGCACAGGCGTTTCTGAGCTGAGAGAAACCCCCGCTGAGGCCCCAGCTCTTGACCTCTTGTTGGCGGCCTCCAATTGGCTGCGGAGAGGGCCGGTCCTCCGTGTCTGCAGGTTGCTGACTTGTTCTGACTGCGTGTCCCAAGGCACCACTTTCGGGGTTTCTTTTTCCTTCTTTTATCCCTTGTTTCTCTCATTGCACATCTCACACTTGTGCTGGAACACATGATCATGACGCCTATGAACTACTAAAGGAGATGCTGCCACACACATCCCTCCCTCCTCCACTCCCTCTCGCCTTTCTTTCTCTCCTTCCCTCGTAACATCCCCCCTCCCCTGGCCCCCGCACCTGCATATGAAACCCGGGAGCTAGCTAAGAGTGAGCCCGCCGGGCTCTCCTGTCAGGCAGGCAGGCATGCATGACACCCGCGTAGAGCACATGTGGGTGTTAGGAAACTTGGGTGTGCACGGTGCCCCGCGGATGAACAGACGTCCGATGCAGACCTTAGACCGGGGATCCTGTCACCTTAGCGCCTGTTGGTCGACCAGATGTCTCTTCTGCGTGTTTTGGCCTAGTCAGTCCAGCAGGTGGCGGCCTTGTATAAGTTGTGGTTCCCCTGAGGCTCTGAGACTCGCCTCGCTCCTCCAAACCCCGTGTTCCTTCTTTCGTGTTCCTTTTCTCTCTCTCTCCCTCTCTCTATCTCTCTCCCTCTCTCCCTCCCTTTCTCCCCCCTCTCCGTCTCTCTCCCCCTTCATTCTCACTCTCCCTTTATTCTGAAACGGTTCTTCTGACAATACGCACTGCTTGCCTCCTGTGTAACTACTAGAGCTAAAGAGCGAACTCGGCAGTGTGTGGGCCTAGGGGGTGTGTCATTCATATCAAAAAAAAAAAAAAAAAAAGAAAAAACTCTTCTTCATTCAGGTCTACACAACCAGCTAGGACAGTATACGTGTGTGGGATTATATATTTATTTATTTATATATTTTTTGGCCATACACCCTCAGTCCACCTTCACTGGGAAGAGCGGTGTGGCGCCATTCACAAGTCACAGCACACTCGAATTCTTGAGCTCCAGGGATGCTTTTGCTTCTGACCCCCGAACAGGTGGGACTATGCTGGGGTGTTGGGCGGTCGTCTCCTGTCTCCACCGGCCTCGGCCTCCCAGAATGCTAGCATCAGAGTGGAGATCAACCGCCCCCAACCCCATAACTTCTTTGGGTGTGTATGGAGCTGTTCCCGGCGACAGATCGGTCCTCTCAAAGCCCAGTGGGGAGGCGGTGCTGAGAAGGGCGGGGACAGATCCTAGGAGTTCTTCCCTTCAACCTCGGCTCCGGTCAGGTCAGGTCAGGTCAGGTCAGGTCAGCGCCACTGTGCTTGGCTGCTTAGCTCTTCTGTAAAACGGAACAGATCAGAAATAAAGGTCGAAAACTTAAATGAGGGGCGGCGCCTGTGGCTCAGTCGGTAAGGCTCCAGCCCCACAGACCGAGGGTGGCGCGTTCAAACCCGGCCCCGGCTGAAATGCAACCAAAAAATAGCTGGGCATGGTGGCGGGCTATTTTCGTCCCAGCTACTCGGGAGGCTGATGCAAGAGAATCGCTTAAGCCCAGGAGTTGGAAGTAGCTGTGAGCTGTGTGATGCCATGGCACTCTACCCGAAGGGTTTAAAGCGACACTCGGTCTCTACAAAAAAAAAAAACAAAAAAAAAAAAAACACTTAATTCATTACTGAAGTTTTTTTCTGGATTGGAAAGCGGGGGTTCGGGGAGAGGAAGAGTTTCTGTTCCAGGAAGTGTGCTACGTGTCTATTTACTTCTATATTAGATCAATTTTAACATTTATTAATTTATTTTTTGAATTTTTGAATTCAACATTGAATTCATTTGAATTTTTTTTTTTTTTTTTTGGTGAGGCAGACCTTCACTGAGTCACCCTCCGTAGATTGCCTTGGTGTGGTGTCACAGCTCTCAAGAACCTCCAACTCTTGGGCGTGAACGATTGTCTGGCCTCAGCCTCCCAAGTACCTGGGACTGCATGAGCCCACCACAGCGCCAGGGTATTTTTGCTTTGTTGCAGTTGTCATTGTTGTGTAGCTTGTCAGACAGGGCTGGAATCCGCCAGCCTCCTCGGTGGATGTGGTTGGTGCCTTAACCACTGTGCTATGCACCACCCCCCCACGCCACGCCAGCCTATTTATTTATCTATTTATTTATTAAATATTTTCCTTCTTCTGCTGTGTTTGACTGGGGCCCGGTTTCAACCCGCCGCCTCTGGAACTTGGGGCCGGTGCCCTACTCCTCTGAGGAACGGGCACTGAACCACTTTTACTCTTTCATTTCCTTCCTTCCTTCCTTCTTTCCTTCCTTCCTTCCTTCCATCGTTCCGTCCCATCCTTTCTCCTTCCCTCCATCCCTCCCTTCCTTCCTTCGTTCTTTCTTGTTTTTTTTCTTTCCAGTTTTTTTTGTCGGGGCTTGGTTTGAACCCGCCACCTCCGCAATATGCGGGCGGAGGGCGGGGGTGCCCGCAGCGAACTCTTTCAACGAAATGGTTTTGAGGAGGGGGCAGTTTTTCTCGCCACCCACCTCCTCTGTATATGGGGCCGGCACCCTACTCCTTTCACCCACAGGCGCCACCCGTTAACTTGTATTCCTTTTCCTTTTTGTAGAGACAGAGTTTCCCTTTATTGCCCTCGGTAGAGTGCCGTGGCGTCACACAGCTCACAGCATCCTCCATCTCCTGGGCTTAGGCGATAATCCTGCCTCGGTCTCCAGAGTAGCTTGGATTACAGGCGGCCGCCAGAACGCCCGGCTCTTTTGTTGCAGTTCGGCCTGGCGTGGGGTTGAACACACCACCCTCCGTATATGGGGCCGGCGCCTTGCTCACTGAGCCACAGGCCCCGCCCCCGTTATTTTCTATACTTAACAATAGCTTCCCCCCACACATACAGCTCTCCAGATACAGTGAAACCAGGTGTGGGAGAAGGATTTTTAACTAAATCAATTAGGTTGGGCGACGTGAGGTGGCTCAGGCCTGTAATCGAAGCACTTTGGGGGGTCTAGGTGGGCGGATCGCTTCAACTCACTGAGTTGAGCTCCCGAAAATGGGTTCGTTTCTTTGCTTTCCAGTTCTGGCGGAGTCCGGGCTTCAACCAACACCCACGGTATAATACGGGGCCGGCGCCCTAATCCTTGAGCCAGGGGCTGCGCCCACGCACAGGCACAGGCGTTTCTGAGCTGAGAAAAACCCCCGCTGAGGCCCCAGCTCTTGACCTCTTGTTGGCGGCCTCCAATTGGCTGCGGAGAGGGCCGGTCCTCCGTGTCTGCAGGTTGCTGACTTGTTCTGACTGCGTGTCCCAAGGCACCACTTTCGGGGTTTCTTTTTCCTTCTTTTATCCCTTGTTTCTCTCATTGCACATCTCACACTTGTGCTGGAACACATGATCATGACGCCTATGAACTACTAAAGGAGATGCTGCCACACACATCCCTCCGTCCTCCACTCCCTCTCCCCATTCTTTCTCTCCTTCCCTCGTAACATCCCCCCTCCCCTGGCCCCCGCACCTGCATATGAAACCCGGGAGCTAGCTAAGAGTGAGCACGCCGGGTTCTCCTGTCAGGCAGGCAGGCATGCATGACACCCGCGTAGAGCACATGTGGGTGTTAGGAAACTTGGGTGTGCACGGTGCCCCGCGGATGAACAGACGTCCGATGCAGACCTTAGACCGGGGATCCTGTCACCTTAGCGCCTGTTGGTCGACCAGATGTCTCTTCTGCGTGTTTTGGCCTAGTCAGTCCAGCAGGTGGCGGCCTTGTATAAGTTGTGGTTCCCCTGAGGCTCTGAGACTCGCCTCGCTCCTCCAAACCCCGTGTTCCTTCTTTCGTGTTCCTTTTCTCTCTCTCTCCCTCTCTCTATCTCTCTCCCTCTCTCCCTCCCTTTCTCCCCCCTCTCCGTCTCTCTCCCCCTTCATTCTCACTCTCCCTTTATTCTGAAACGGTTCTTCTGACAATACGCACTGCTTGCCTCCTGTGTAACTACTAGAGCTAAAGAGCGAACTCGGCAGTGTGTGGGCCTAGGGGGTGTGTCATTCATATCAAAAAAAGAAAAAAAAGAAAAAACTCTTCTTCATTCAGGTCTACACAACCAGCTAGGACAGTATACGTGTGTGGGATTATATATTTATTTATTTATATATTTTTTGGCCATACACCCTCAGTCCACCTTCACTGGGAAGAGCGGTGTGGCGCCATTCACAAGTCACAGCACACTCGAATTCTTGAGCTCCAGGGATGCTTTTGCTTCAGACTCCCGAACAGGTGGGACTATGCTGGGGTGTTGGGCGGTCGTCTCCTGTCTCCAACGGCCTTGGCCTCCCAGAATGCTAGCATCAGAGTGGAGATCAACCGCCCCCAACCCCATAACTTCTTTGGGTGTGTATGGAGCTGTTCCCGGCGACACATCGGTCCTCTCAAATCCCAGTGGGGAGGCGGTGCTGAGAAGGGCGGGGACAGATCCTAGGAGTTCTACCCTTCAACCTCGGCTCCGGTCAGGTCAGGTCAGGTCAGGTCAGCGCCACTGTGCTTGGCTGCTTAGCTCTTCTGTAAAACGGAACAGATCAGAAATAAAGGTCGAAAACTTAAATGAGGGGCGGCTCCTGTGGCTCAGTCGGTAAGGCTCCAGCCCCACAGACCGAGGGTGGCGCGTTCAAACCCGGCCCCGGCTGAAATGCAACCAAAAAATAGCTGGGCATGGTGGCGGGCTATTTTCGTCCGAGCTACTCGGGAGGCTGAGGCAAGAGAATCGCTTAAGCCCAGGGGTTGGAAGTTGCTGTGAGCTGTGTGATGCCATGGGACTCTACCCGAAGGGTTTAAAGCGACACTCGGTCTCTACAAAAAAAAAAACAAAAAAAAAAAAAACACTTAATTCATTACTGAAGTTTTTTTCTGGATTGGAAAGCGGGGGTTCGGGGAGAGGAAGAGTATCTGTTCCAGGAAGTGTGCTACGTGTCTATTTACTTCTATATTAGATCAATTTTAACATTTATTAATTTATTTTTTGAATTTTTGAATTCAACATTGAATTCATTTGAATTTTTTTTTTTTTTTTTTTGGTGAGGCAGACCTTCACTGAGTCACCCTCCGTAGATTGCCTTGGTGTGGTGTCACAGCTCTCAAGAACCTCCAACTCTTGGGCGTGAACGATTGTCTGGCCTCAGCCTCCCAAGTACCTGGGACTGCATGAGCCCACCACAGCGCCAGGGTATTTTTGCTTTGTTGCAGTTGTCATTGTTGTGTAGCTTGTCAGACAGGGCTGGAATCCGCCAGCCTCCTCGGTGGATGTGGTTGGTGCCTTAACCACTGTGCTATGCACCACCCCCCCACGCCACGCCAGCCTATTTATTTATCTATTTATTTATTAAATATTTTCCTTCTTCTGCTGTGTTTGACTGGGGCCCGGTTTCAACCCGCCGCCTCTGGAACTTGGGGCCGGTGCCCTACTCCTCTGAGGAACGGGCACGGAACCACTTTTACTCTTTCATTTTCCTTCCTTCCTTCCTTCTTTCCTTCCATCGTTCCGTCCCATCCTTTCTCCTTCCCTCCATCCCTCCCTTCCTTCCTTCGATCTTTCTTGTTTTTTTTCTTTCCAGTTTTTTGTCGGGGCTTGTTTTGAACCCGCCACCTCCGCAATATGCGGGCGGAGGGCGTGGGTGCCCGCAGGCGAACTCTTTCAACGAAATGGTTTTGAGGAGGGGGCAGTTTTTCTCGCCACCCACCTCCTCTGTATATGGGGCCGGCACCCTACTCCTTTCACCCACAGGCGCCACCCGTTAACTTGTATTCCTTTTCCTTTTTGTAGAGACAGAGTTTCCCTTTATTGCCCTCGGTAGAGTGCCGTGGCGTCACACAGCTCACAGCATCCTCCATCTCCTGGGCTTAGGCGATAATCCTGCCTCGGTCTCCCGAGTAGCTTGGATTACAGGCGGCCGCCAGAACGCCCGGCTCTTTTGTTGCAGTTCGGCCTGGCCTGGGGTTGAACACACCACCCTCCGTATATGGGGCCGGCGCCTTGCTCACTGAGCCACAGGCCCCGCCCCCGTTATTTTCTATACTTAACAATAGCTTCCCCCCACACATACAGCTCTCCAGATACAGTGAAACCAGGTGTGGGAGAAGGATTTTTAACTAAATCGAATTAGGTTGGGCGACGTGAGGTGGCTCAGGCCTGTAATCGAAGCACTTTGGGGGGTCTAGGTGGGCGGATCGCTTCAACTCACTGAGTTGAGCTCCCGAAAATGGGTTCGTTTCTTTGCTTTCCAGTTCTGGCGGAGTCCGGGCTTCAACCAACACCCACGGTATAATACGGGGCCGGCGCCCTAATCCTTGAGCCAGGGGCTGCGCCCACGCACAGGCACAGGCGTTTCTGAGCTGAGAGAAACCCCCGCTGAGGCCCCAGCTCTTGACCTCTTGTTGGCGGCCTCCAATTGGCTGCGGAGAGGGCCGGTCCTCCGTGTCTGCAGGTTGCTGACTTGTTCTGACTGCGTGTCCCAAGGCACCACTTTCGGGGTTTCTTTTTCCTTCTTTTATCCCTTGTTTCTCTCATTGCACATCTCACACTTGTGCTGGAACACATGATCATGACGCCTATGAACTACTAAAGGAGATGCTGCCACACACATCCCTCCCTCCTCCACTCCCTCTCGCCTTTCTTTCTCTCCTTCCCTCGTAACATCCCCCCTCCCCTGGCCCCCGCACCTGCATATGAAACCCGGGAGCTATCTAAGAGTGAGCCCGCCGGGCTCTCCTGTCAGGCAGGCAGGCATGCATGACACCCGCGTAGAGCACATGTGGGTGTTAGGAAACTTGGGTGTGCACGGTGCCCCGCGGATGAACAGACGTCCGATGCAGACCTTAGACCGGGGATCCTGTCACCTTAGCGCCTGTTGGTCGACCAGATGTCTCTTCTGCGTGTTTTGGCCTAGTCAGTCCAGCAGGTGGCGGCCTTGTATAAGTTGTGGTTCCCCTGAGGCTCTGAGACTCGCCTCGCTCCTCCAAACCCCGTGTTCCTTCTTTCGTGTTCCTTTTCTCTCTCTCTCCCTCTCTCTATCTCTCTCCCTCTCTCCCTCCCTTTCTCCCCCCTCTCCGTCTCTCTCCCCCTTCATTCTCACTCTCCCTTTATTCTGAAACGGTTCTTCTGACAATACGCACTGCTTGCCTCCTGTGTAACTACTAGAGCTAAAGAGCGAACTCGGCAGTGTGTGGGCCTAGGGGGTGTGTCATTCATATCAAAAAAAAAAAAAAAGAAAAAACTCTTCTTCATTCAGGTCTACACAACCAGCTAGGACAGTATACGTGTGTGGGATTATATATTTATTTATTTATATATTTTTTGGCCATACACCCTCAGTCCACCTTCACTGGGAAGAGCGGTGTGGCGCCATTCACAAGTCACAGCACACTCGAATTCTTGAGCTCCAGGGATGCTTTTGCTTCTGACCCCCGAACAGGTGGGACTATGCTGGGGTGTTGGGCGGTCGTCTCCTGTCTCCACCGGCCTCGGCCTCCCAGAATGCTAGCATCAGAGTGGAGATCAACCGCCCCCAACCCCATAACTTCTTTGGGTGTGTATGGAGCTGTTCCCGGCGACAGATCGGTCCTCTCAAAGCCCAGTGGGGAGGCGGTGCTGAGAAGGGCGGGGACAGATCCTAGGAGTTCTTCCCTTCAACCTCGGCTCCGGTCAGGTCAGGTCAGGTCAGGTCAGGTCAGCGCCACTGTGCTTGGCTGCTTAGCTCTTCTGTAAAACGGAACAGATCAGAAATAAAGGTCGAAAACTTAAATGAGGGGCGGCGCCTGTGGCTCAGTCGGTAAGGCTCCAGCCCCACAGACCGAGGGTGGCGCGTTCAAACCCGGCCCCGGCTGAAATGCAACCAAAAAATAGCTGGGCATGGTGGCGGGCTATTTTCGTCCCAGCTACTCGGGAGGCTGATGCAAGAGAATCGCTTAAGCCCAGGAGTTGGAAGTAGCTGTGAGCTGTGTGATGCCATGGCACTCTACCCGAAGGGTTTAAAGCGACACTCGGTCTCTACAAAAAAAAAAACAAAAACAAAAAAAACACTTAATTCATTACTGAAGTTTTTTTCTGGATTGGAAAGCGGGGGTTCGGGGAGAGGAAGAGTTTCTGTTCCAGGAAGTGTGCTACGTGTCTATTTACTTCTATATTAGATCAATTTTAACATTTATTAATTTATTTTTTGAATTTTTGAATTCAACATTGAATTCATTTGAATTTTTTTTTTTTTTTTTTGGTGAGGCAGACCTTCACTGAGTCACCCTCCGTAGATTGCCTTGGTGTGGTGTCACAGCTCTCAAGAACCTCCAACTCTTGGGCGTGAACGATTGTCTGGCCTCAGCCTCCCAAGTACCTGGGACTGCATGAGCCCACCACAGCGCCAGGGTATTTTTGCTTTGTTGCAGTTGTCATTGTTGTGTAGCTTGTCAGACAGGGCTGGAATCCGCCAGCCTCCTCGGTGGATGTGGTTGGTGCCTTAACCACTGTGCTATGCACCACCCCCCCACGCCACGCCAGCCTATTTATTTATCTATTTATTTATTAAATATTTTCCTTCTTCTGCTGTGTTTGACTGGGGCCCGGTTTCAACCCGCCGCCTCTGGAACTTGGGGCCGGTGCCCTACTCCTCTGAGGAACGGGCACTGAACCACTTTTACTCTTTCATTTTCCTTCCTTCCTTCCTTCTTTCCTTCCTTCCTTCCTTCCATCGTTCCGTCCCATCCTTTCTCCTTCCCTCCATCCCTCCCTTCCTTCCTTCGTTCTTTCTTGTTTTTTTTCTTTCCAGTTTTTTTTTCGGGGCTTGGTTTGAACCCGCCACCTCCGCAATATGCGGGCGGAGGGCGGGGGTGCCCGCAGGCGAACTCTTTCAAGGAAATGGTTTTGAGGAGGGGGCAGTTTTTCTCGCCACCCACCTCCTCTGTATATGGGGCCGGCACCCTACTCCTTTCACCCACAGGCGCCACCCGTTAACTTGTATTCCTTTTCCTTTTTGTAGAGACAGAGTTTCCCTTTATTGCCCTCGGTAGAGTGCCGTGGCGTCACACAGCTCACAGCATCCTCCATCTCCTGGGCTTAGGCGATAATCCTGCCTCGGTCTCCCGAGTAGCTTGGATTACAGGCGGCCGCCAGAACGCCCGGCTCTTTTGTTGCAGTTCGGCCTGGCGTGGGGTTGAACACACCACCCTCCGTATATGGGGCCGGCGCCTTGCTCACTGAGCCACAGGCCCCGCCCCCGTTATTTTCTATACTTAACAATAGCTTCCCCCCACACATACAGCTCTCCAGATACAGTGAAACCAGGTGTGGGAGAAGGATTTTTAACTAAATCAATTAGGTTGGGCGACGTGAGGTGGCTCAGGCCTGTAATCGAAGCACTTTGGTGGGTCTAGGTGGGCGGATCGCTTCAACTCACTGAGTTGAGCTCCCGAAAATGGGTTCGTTTCTTTGCTTTCCAGTTCTGGCGGAGTCCGGGCTTCAACCAACACCCACGGTATAATACGGGGCCGGCGCCCTAATCCTTGAGCCAGGGGCTGCGCCCACGCACAGGCACAGGCGTTTCTGAGCTGAGAAAAACCCCCGCTGAGGCCCCAGCTCTTGACCTCTTGTTGGCGGCCTCCAATTGGCTGCGGAGAGGGCCGGTCCTCCGTGTCTGCAGGTTGCTGACTTGTTCTGACTGCGTGTCCCAAGGCACCACTTTCGGGGTTTCTTTTTCCTTCTTTTATCCCTTGTTTCTCTCATTGCACATCTCACACTTGTGCTGGAACACATGATCATGACGCCTATGAACTACTAAAGGAGATGCTGCCACACACATCCCTCCGTCCTCCACTCCCTCTCCCCTTTCTTTCTCTCCTTCCCTTGTAACATCCCCCCTCCCCTGGCCCCCGCACCTGCATATGAAACCCGGGAGCTAGCTAAGAGTGAGCACGACGGGTTCTCCTGTCAGGCAGGCAGGCATGCATGACACCCGCGTAGAGCACATGTGGGTGTTAGGAAACTTGGGTGTGCACGGTGCCCCGCGGATGAACAGACGTCCGATGCAGACCTTAGACCGGGGATCCTGTCACCTTAGCGCCTGTTGGTCGACCAGATGTCTCTTCTGCGTGTTTTGGCCTAGTCAGTCCAGCAGGTGGCGGCCTTGTATAAGTTGTGGTTCCCCTGAGGCTCTGAGACTCGCCTCGCTCCTCCAAACCCCGTGTTCCTTCTTTCGTGTTCCTTTTCTCTCTCTCTCCCTCTCTCTATCTCTCTCCCTCTCTCCCTCCCTTTCTCCCCCCTCTCCGTCTCTCTCCCCCTTCATTCTCACTCTCCCTTTATTCTGAAACGGTTCTTCTGACAATACGCACTGCTTGCCTCCTGTGTAACTACTAGAGCTAAAGAGCGAACTCGGCAGTGTGTGGGCCTAGGGGGTGTGTCATTCATATCAAAAAAAGAAAAAAAAGAAAAAACTCTTCTTCATTCAGGTCTACACAACCAGCTAGGACAGTATACGTGTGTGGGATTATATATTTATTTATTTATATATTTTTTGGCCATACACCCTCAGTCCACCTTCACTGGGAAGAGCGGTGTGGCGCCATTCACAAGTCACAGCACACTCGAATTCTTGAGCTCCAGGGATGCTTTTGCTTCAGACTCCCGAACAGGTGGGACTATGCTGGGGTGTGGGGCGGTCGTCTCCTGTCTCCAACGGCCTTGGCCTCCCAGAATGCTAGCATCAGAGTGGAGATCAACCGCCCCCAACCCCATAACTTCTTTGGGTGTGTATGGAGCTGTTCCCGGCGACACATCGGTCCTCTCAAAGCCCAGTGGGGAGGCGGTGCTGAGAAGGGCGGGGACAGATCCTAGGAGTTCTACCCTTCAACCTCGGCTACGGTCAGGTCAGGTCAGGTCAGGTCAGGTCAGCGCCACTGTGCTTGGCTGCTTAGCTCTTCTGTAAAACGGAACAGATCAGAAATAAAGGTCGAAAACTTAAATGAGGGGCGGCTCCTGTGGCTCAGTCGGTAAGGCTCCAGCCCCACAGACCGAGGGTGGCGCGTTCAAACCCGGCCCCGGCTGAAATGCAACCAAAAAATAGCTGGGCATGGTGGCGGGCTATTTTCGTCCGAGCTACTCGGGAGGCTGAGGCAAGAGAATCGCTTAAGCCCAGGGGTTGGAAGTTGCTGTGAGCTGTGTGATGCCATGGCACTCTACCCGAAGGGTTTAAAGCGACACTCGGTCTCTACAAAAAAAAAACCAAAAAAAAAAAAACACTTAATTCATTACTGAAGTTTTTTTCTGGATTGGAAAGCGGGGGTTCGGGGAGAGGAAGAGTTTCTGTTCCAGGAAGTGTGCTACGTGTCTATTTACTTCTATATTAGATCAATTTTAACATTTATTAATTTATTTTTTGAATTTTTGAATTCCAAATTGAATTCATTTGAATTTTTTTTTTTTTTTTTTTGGTGAGGCAGACCTTCACTGAGTCACCCTCCGTAGATTGCCTTGGTGTGGTGTCACAGCTCTCAAGAACCTCCAACTCTTGGGCGTGAACGATTGTCTGGCCTCAGCCTCCCAAGTACCTGGGACTGCATGAGCCCACCACAGCGCCAGGGTATTTTTGCTTTGTTGCAGTTGTCATTGTTGTGTAGCTTGTCAGACAGGGCTGGAATCCGCCAGCCTCCTCGGTGGATGTGGTTGGTGCCTTAACCACTGTGCTATGCACCACCCCCCCACGCCACGCCAGCCTATTTATTTATCTATTTATTTATTAAATATTTTCCTTCTTCTGCTGTGTTTGACTGGGGCCCGGTTTCAACCCGCCGCCTCTGGAACTTGGGGCCGGTGCCCTACTCCTCTGAGGAACGGGCACTGAACCACTTTTACTCTTTCATTTTCCTTCCTTCCTTCCTTCTTTCCTTCCTTCCTTCCTTCCATCGTTCCGTCCCATCCTTTCTCCTTCCCTCCATCCCTCCCTTCCTTCCTTCGTTCTTTCTTGTTTTTTTTCTTTCCAGTTTTTTTTTCGGGGCTTGGTTTGAACCCGCCACCTCCGCAATATGCGGGCGGAGGGCGGGGGTGCCCGCAGGCGAACTCTTTCAAGGAAATGGTTTTGAGGAGGGGGCAGTTTTTCTCGCCACCCACCTCCTCTGTATATGGGGCCGGCACCCTACTCCTTTCACCCACAGGCGCCACCCGTTAACTTGTATTCCTTTTCCTTTTTGTAGAGACAGAGTTTCCCTTTATTGCCCTCGGTAGAGTGCCGTGGCGTCACACAGCTCACAGCATCCTCCATCTCCTGGGCTTAGGCGATAATCCTGCCTCGGTCTCCCGAGTAGCTTGGATTACAGGCGGCCGCCAGAACGCCCGGCTCTTTTGTTGCAGTTCGGCCTGGCGTGGGGTTGAACACACCACCCTCCGTATATGGGGCCGGCGCCTTGCTCACTGAGCCACAGGCCCCGCCCCCGTTATTTTCTATACTTAACAATAGCTTCCCCCCACACATACAGCTCTCCAGATACAGTGAAACCAGGTGTGGGAGAAGGATTTTTAACTAAATCAATTAGGTTGGGCGACGTGAGGTGGCTCAGGCCTGTAATCGAAGCACTTTGGTGGGTCTAGGTGGGCGGATCGCTTCAACTCACTGAGTTGAGCTCCCGAAAATGGGTTCGTTTCTTTGCTTTCCAGTTCTGGCGGAGTCCGGGCTTCAACCAACACCCACGGTATAATACGGGGCCGGCGCCCTAATCCTTGAGCCAGGGGCTGCGCCCACGCACAGGCACAGGCGTTTCTGAGCTGAGAAAAACCCCCGCTGAGGCCCCAGCTCTTGACCTCTTGTTGGCGGCCTCCAATTGGCTGCGGAGAGGGCCGGTCCTCCGTGTCTGCAGGTTGCTGACTTGTTCTGACTGCGTGTCCCAAGGCACCACTTTCGGGGTTTCTTTTTCCTTCTTTTATCCCTTGTTTCTCTCATTGCACATCTCACACTTGTGCTGGAACACATGATCATGACGCCTATGAACTACTAAAGGAGATGCTGCCACACACATCCCTCCGTCCTCCACTCCCTCTCCCCTTTCTTTCTCTCCTTCCCTTGTAACATCCCCCCTCCCCTGGCCCCCGCACCTGCATATGAAACCCGGGAGCTAGCTAAGAGTGAGCACGACGGGTTCTCCTGTCAGGCAGGCAGGCATGCATGACACCCGCGTAGAGCACATGTGGGTGTTAGGAAACTTGGGTGTGCACGGTGCCCCGCGGATGAACAGACGTCCGATGCAGACCTTAGACCGGGGATCCTGTCACCTTAGCGCCTGTTGGTCGACCAGATGTCTCTTCTGCGTGTTTTGGCCTAGTCAGTCCAGCAGGTGGCGGCCTTGTATAAGTTGTGGTTCCCCTGAGGCTCTGAGACTCGCCTCGCTCCTCCAAACCCCGTGTTCCTTCTTTCGTGTTCCTTTTCTCTCTCTCTCCCTCTCTCTATCTCTCTCCCTCTCTCCCTCCCTTTCTCCCCCCTCTCCGTCTCTCTCCCCCTTCATTCTCACTCTCCCTTTATTCTGAAACGGTTCTTCTGACAATACGCACTGCTTGCCTCCTGTGTAACTACTAGAGCTAAAGAGCGAACTCGGCAGTGTGTGGGCCTAGGGGGTGTGTCATTCATATCAAAAAAAGAAAAAAAAGAAAAAACTCTTCTTCATTCAGGTCTACACAACCAGCTAGGACAGTATACGTGTGTGGGATTATATATTTATTTATTTATATATTTTTTGGCCATACACCCTCAGTCCACCTTCACTGGGAAGAGCGGTGTGGCGCCATTCACAAGTCACAGCACACTCGAATTCTTGAGCTCCAGGGATGCTTTTGCTTCAGACTCCCGAACAGGTGGGACTATGCTGGGGTGTGGGGCGGTCGTCTCCTGTCTCCAACGGCCTTGGCCTCCCAGAATGCTAGCATCAGAGTGGAGATCAACCGCCCCCAACCCCATAACTTCTTTGGGTGTGTATGGAGCTGTTCCCGGCGACACATCGGTCCTCTCAAAGCCCAGTGGGGAGGCGGTGCTGAGAAGGGCGGGGACAGATCCTAGGAGTTCTACCCTTCAACCTCGGCTACGGTCAGGTCAGGTCAGGTCAGGTCAGGTCAGCGCCACTGTGCTTGGCTGCTTAGCTCTTCTGTAAAACGGAACAGATCAGAAATAAAGGTCGAAAACTTAAATGAGGGGCGGCTCCTGTGGCTCAGTCGGTAAGGCTCCAGCCCCACAGACCGAGGGTGGCGCGTTCAAACCCGGCCCCGGCTGAAATGCAACCAAAAAATAGCTGGGCATGGTGGCGGGCTATTTTCGTCCGAGCTACTCGGGAGGCTGAGGCAAGAGAATCGCTTAAGCCCAGGGGTTGGAAGTTGCTGTGAGCTGTGTGATGCCATGGCACTCTACCCGAAGGGTTTAAAGCGACACTCGGTCTCTACAAAAAAAAAACCAAAAAAAAAAAAACACTTAATTCATTACTGAAGTTTTTTTCTGGATTGGAAAGCGGGGGTTCGGGGAGAGGAAGAGTTTCTGTTCCAGGAAGTGTGCTACGTGTCTATTTACTTCTATATTAGATCAATTTTAACATTTATTAATTTATTTTTTGAATTTTTGAATTCCAAATTGAATTCATTTGAATTTTTTTTTTTTTTTTTTTGGTGAGGCAGACCTTCACTGAGTCACCCTCCGTAGATTGCCTTGGTGTGGTGTCACAGCTCTCAAGAACCTCCAACTCTTGGGCGTGAACGATTGTCTGGCCTCAGCCTCCCAAGTACCTGGGACTGCATGAGCCCACCACAGCGCCAGGGTATTTTTGCTTTGTTGCAGTTGTCATTGTTGTGTAGCTTGTCAGACAGGGCTGGAATCCGCCAGCCTCCTCGGTGGATGTGGTTGGTGCCTTAACCACTGTGCTATGCACCACCCCCCCACGCCACGCCAGCCTATTTATTTATCTATTTATTTATTAAATATTTTCCTTCTTCTGCTGTGTTTGACTGGGGCCCGGTTTCAACCCGCCGCCTCTGGAACTTGGGGCCGGTGCCCTACTCCTCTGAGGAACGGGCACTGAACCACTTTTACTCTTTCATTTTCCTTCCTTCCTTCCTTCTTTCCTTCCTTCCTTCCTTCCATCGTTCCGTCCCATCCTTTCTCCTTCCCTCCATCCCTCCCTTCCTTCCTTCGTTCTTTCTTGTTTTTTTTCTTTCCAGTTTTTTTTTCGGGGCTTGGTTTGAACCCGCCACCTCCGCAATATGCGGGCGGAGGGCGGGGGTGCCCGCAGGCGAACTCTTTCAAGGAAATGGTTTTGAGGAGGGGGCAGTTTTTCTCGCCACCCACCTCCTCTGTATATGGGGCCGGCACCCTACTCCTTTCACCCACAGGCGCCACCCGTTAACTTGTATTCCTTTTCCTTTTTGTAGAGACAGAGTTTCCCTTTATTGCCCTCGGTAGAGTGCCGTGGCGTCACACAGCTCACAGCATCCTCCATCTCCTGGGCTTAGGCGATAATCCTGCCTCGGTCTCCCGAGTAGCTTGGATTACAGGCGGCCGCCAGAACGCCCGGCTCTTTTGTTGCAGTTCGGCCTGGCGTGGGGTTGAACACACCACCCTCCGTATATGGGGCCGGCGCCTTGCTCACTGAGCCACAGGCCCCGCCCCCGTTATTTTCTATACTTAACAATAGCTTCCCCCCACACATACAGCTCTCCAGATACAGTGAAACCAGGTGTGGGAGAAGGATTTTTAACTAAATCAATTAGGTTGGGCGACGTGAGGTGGCTCAGGCCTGTAATCGAAGCACTTTGGTGGGTCTAGGTGGGCGGATCGCTTCAACTCACTGAGTTGAGCTCCCGAAAATGGGTTCGTTTCTTTGCTTTCCAGTTCTGGCGGAGTCCGGGCTTCAACCAACACCCACGGTATAATACGGGGCCGGCGCCCTAATCCTTGAGCCAGGGGCTGCGCCCACGCACAGGCACAGGCGTTTCTGAGCTGAGAAAAACCCCCGCTGAGGCCCCAGCTCTTGACCTCTTGTTGGCGGCCTCCAATTGGCTGCGGAGAGGGCCGGTCCTCCGTGTCTGCAGGTTGCTGACTTGTTCTGACTGCGTGTCCCAAGGCACCACTTTCGGGGTTTCTTTTTCCTTCTTTTATCCCTTGTTTCTCTCATTGCACATCTCACACTTGTGCTGGAACACATGATCATGACGCCTATGAACTACTAAAGGAGATGCTGCCACACACATCCCTCCGTCCTCCACTCCCTCTCCCCTTTCTTTCTCTCCTTCCCTTGTAACATCCCCCCTCCCCTGGCCCCCGCACCTGCATATGAAACCCGGGAGCTAGCTAAGAGTGAGCACGACGGGTTCTCCTGTCAGGCAGGCAGGCATGCATGACACCCGCGTAGAGCACATGTGGGTGTTAGGAAACTTGGGTGTGCACGGTGCCCCGCGGATGAACAGACGTCCGATGCAGACCTTAGACCGGGGATCCTGTCACCTTAGCGCCTGTTGGTCGACCAGATGTCTCTTCTGCGTGTTTTGGCCTAGTCAGTCCAGCAGGTGGCGGCCTTGTATAAGTTGTGGTTCCCCTGAGGCTCTGAGACTCGCCTCGCTCCTCCAAACCCCGTGTTCCTTCTTTCGTGTTCCTTTTCTCTCTCTCTCCCTCTCTCTATCTCTCTCCCTCTCTCCCTCCCTTTCTCCCCCCTCTCCGTCTCTCTCCCCCTTCATTCTCACTCTCCCTTTATTCTGAAACGGTTCTTCTGACAATACGCACTGCTTGCCTCCTGTGTAACTACTAGAGCTAAAGAGCGAACTCGGCAGTGTGTGGGCCTAGGGGGTGTGTCATTCATATCAAAAAAAGAAAAAAAAGAAAAAACTCTTCTTCATTCAGGTCTACACAACCAGCTAGGACAGTATACGTGTGTGGGATTATATATTTATTTATTTATATATTTTTTGGCCATACACCCTCAGTCCACCTTCACTGGGAAGAGCGGTGTGGCGCCATTCACAAGTCACAGCACACTCGAATTCTTGAGCTCCAGGGATGCTTTTGCTTCAGACTCCCGAACAGGTGGGACTATGCTGGGGTGTGGGGCGGTCGTCTCCTGTCTCCAACGGCCTTGGCCTCCCAGAATGCTAGCATCAGAGTGGAGATCAACCGCCCCCAACCCCATAACTTCTTTGGGTGTGTATGGAGCTGTTCCCGGCGACACATCGGTCCTCTCAAAGCCCAGTGGGGAGGCGGTGCTGAGAAGGGCGGGGACAGATCCTAGGAGTTCTACCCTTCAACCTCGGCTACGGTCAGGTCAGGTCAGGTCAGGTCAGGTCAGCGCCACTGTGCTTGGCTGCTTAGCTCTTCTGTAAAACGGAACAGATCAGAAATAAAGGTCGAAAACTTAAATGAGGGGCGGCTCCTGTGGCTCAGTCGGTAAGGCTCCAGCCCCACAGACCGAGGGTGGCGCGTTCAAACCCGGCCCCGGCTGAAATGCAACCAAAAAATAGCTGGGCATGGTGGCGGGCTATTTTCGTCCGAGCTACTCGGGAGGCTGAGGCAAGAGAATCGCTTAAGCCCAGGGGTTGGAAGTTGCTGTGAGCTGTGTGATGCCATGGCACTCTACCCGAAGGGTTTAAAGCGACACTCGGTCTCTACAAAAAAAAAACCAAAAAAAAAAAAACACTTAATTCATTACTGAAGTTTTTTTCTGGATTGGAAAGCGGGGGTTCGGGGAGAGGAAGAGTTTCTGTTCCAGGAAGTGTGCTACGTGTCTATTTACTTCTATATTAGATCAATTTTAACATTTATTAATTTATTTTTTGAATTTTTGAATTCCAAATTGAATTCATTTGAATTTTTTTTTTTTTTTTTTTGGTGAGGCAGACCTTCACTGAGTCACCCTCCGTAGATTGCCTTGGTGTGGTGTCACAGCTCTCAAGAACCTCCAACTCTTGGGCGTGAACGATTGTCTGGCCTCAGCCTCCCAAGTACCTGGGACTGCATGAGCCCACCACAGCGCCAGGGTATTTTTGCTTTGTTGCAGTTGTCATTGTTGTGTAGCTTGTCAGACAGGGCTGGAATCCGCCAGCCTCCTCGGTGGATGTGGTTGGTGCCTTAACCACTGTGCTATGCACCACCCCCCCACGCCACGCCAGCCTATTTATTTATCTATTTATTTATTAAATATTTTCCTTCTTCTGCTCTGTTTGACTGGGGCCCGGTTTCAACCCGCCGCCTCTGGAACTTGGGGTCGGTGCCCTACTCCTCTGAGGAACGGGCACTGAACCACTTTTACTCTTTCATTTTCCTTCCTTCCTTCCTTCTTTCCTTCCATCGTTCCGTCCCATCCTTTCTCCTTCCCTCCATCCCTCCCTTCCTTCCTTCGTTCTTTCTTGTTTTTTTTCTTTCCAGTTTTTTGTCGGGGCTTGGTTTGAACCCGCCACCTCCGCAATATGCGGGCGGAGGGCGTGGGTGCCCGCAGGCGAACTCTTTCAACGAAATGGTTTTGAGGAGGGGGCAGTTTTTCTCGCCACCCACCTCCTCTGTATATGGGGCCGGCACCCTACTCCTTTCACCCACAGGCGCCACCCGTTAACTTGTATTCCTTTTCCTTTTTGTAGAGACAGAGTTTCCCTTTATTGCCCTCGGTAGAGTGCCGTGGCGTCACACAGCTCACAGCATCCTCCATCTCCTGGGCTTAGGCGATAATCCTGCCTCGGTCTCCCGAGTAGCTTGGATTACAGGCGGCCGCCAGAACGCCCGGCTCTTTTGTTGCAGTTCGGCCTGGCCTGGGGTTGAACACACCACCCTCCGTATATGGGGCCGGCCCCTTGCTCACTGAGCCACAGGCCCCGCCCCCGTTATTTTCTATACTTAACAATAGCTTCCCCCCACACATACAGCTCTCCAGATACAGTGAAACCAGGTGTGGGAGAAGGATTTTTAACTAAATCGAATTAGGTTGGGCGACGTGAGGTGGCTCAGGCCTGTAATCGAAGCACTTTGGGGGGTCTAGGTGGGCGGATCGCTTCAACTCACTGAGTTGAGCTCCCGAAAATGGGTTCGTTTCTTTGCTTTCCAGTTCTGGCGGAGTCCGTTCTTCAACCAACACCCACGGTATAATACGGGGCCGGCGCCCTAATCCTTGAGCCAGGGGCTGCGCCGACGCACAGGCACAGGCGTTTCTGAGCTGAGAGAAACCCCCGCTGAGGCCCCAGCTCTTGACCTCTTGTTGGCGGCCTCCAATTGGCTGCGGAGAGGGCCGGTCCTCCGTGTCTGCAGGTTGCTGACTTGTTCTGACTGCGTGTCCCAAGGCACCACTTTCGGGGTTTCTTTTTCCTTCTTTTATCCCTTGTTTCTCTCATTGCACATCTCACACTTGTGCTGGAACACATGATCATGACGCCTATGAACTACTAAAGGAGATGCTGCCACACACATCCCTCCCTCCTCCACTCCCTCTCGCCTTTCTTTCTCTCCTTCCCTCGTAACATCCCCCCTCCCCTGGCCCCCGCACCTGCATATGAAACCCGGGAGCTATCTAAGAGTGAGCCCGCCGGGCTCTCCTGTCAGGCAGGCAGGCATGCATGACACCCGCGTAGAGCACATGTGGGTGTTAGGAAACTTGGGTGTGCACGGTGCCCCGCGGATGAACAGACGTCCGATGCAGACCTTAGACCGGGGATCCTGTCACCTTAGCGCCTGTTGGTCGACCAGATGTCTCTTCTGCGTGTTTTGGCCTAGTCAGTCCAGCAGGTGGCGGCCTTGTATAAGTTGTGGTTCCCCTGAGGCTCTGAGACTCGCCTCGCTCCTCCAAACCCCGTGTTCCTTCTTTCGTGTTCCTTTTCTCTCTCTCTCCCTCTCTCTATCTCTCTCCCTCTCTCCCTCCCTTTCTCCCCCCTCTCCGTCTCTCTCCCCCTTCATTCTCACTCTCCCTTTATTCTGAAACGGTTCTTCTGACAATACGCACTGCTTGCCTCCTGTGTAACTACTAGAGCTAAAGAGCGAACTCGGCAGTGTGTGGGCCTAGGGGGTGTGTCATTCATATCAAAAAAAAAAAAAAAAGAAAAAACTCTTCTTCATTCAGGTCTACACAACCAGCTAGGACAGTATACGTGTGTGGGATTATATATTTATTTATTTATATATTTTTTGGCCATACACCCTCAGTCCACCTTCACTGGGAAGAGCGGTGTGGCGCCATTCACAAGTCACAGCACACTCGAATTCTTGAGCTCCAGGGATGCTTTTGCTTCTGACCCCCGAACAGGTGGGACTATGCTGGGGTGTTGGGCGGTCGTCTCCTGTCTCCACCGGCCTCGGCCTCCCAGAATGCTAGCATCAGAGTGGAGATCAACCGCCCCCAACCCCATAACTTCTTTGGGTGTGTATGGAGCTGTTCCCGGCGACAGATCGGTCCTCTCAAAGCCCAGTGGGGAGGCGGTGCTGAGAAGGGCGGGGACAGATCCTAGGAGTTCTTCCCTTCAACCTCGGCTCCGGTCAGGTCAGGTCAGGTCAGGTCAGGTCAGCGCCACTGTGCTTGGCTGCTTAGCTCTTCTGTAAAACGGAACAGATCAGAAATAAAGGTCGAAAACTTAAATGAGGGGCGGCGCCTGTGGCTCAGTCGGTAAGGCTCCAGCCCCACAGACCGAGGGTGGCGCGTTCAAACCCGGCCCCGGCTGAAATGCAACCAAAAAATAGCTGGGCATGGTGGCGGGCTATTTTCGTCCCAGCTACTCGGGAGGCTGATGCAAGAGAATCGCTTAAGCCCAGGAGTTGGAAGTAGCTGTGAGCTGTGTGATGCCATGGCACTCTACCCGAAGGGTTTAAAGCGACACTCGGTCTCTACAAAAAAAAAAACAAAAACAAAAAAAACACTTAATTCATTACTGAAGTTTTTTTCTGGATTGGAAAGCGGGGGTTCGGGGAGAGGAAGAGTTTCTGTTCCAGGAAGTGTGCTACGTGTCTATTTACTTCTATATTAGATCAATTTTAACATTTATTAATTTATTTTTTGAATTTTTGAATTCAACATTGAATTCATTTGAATTTTTTTTTTTTTTTTTTGGTGAGGCAGACCTTCACTGAGTCACCCTCCGTAGATTGCCTTGGTGTGGTGTCACAGCTCTCAAGAACCTCCAACTCTTGGGCGTGAACGATTGTCTGGCCTCAGCCTCCCAAGTACCTGGGACTGCATGAGCCCACCACAGCGCCAGGGTATTTTTGCTTTGTTGCAGTTGTCATTGTTGTGTAGCTTGTCAGACAGGGCTGGAATCCGCCAGCCTCCTCGGTGGATGTGGTTGGTGCCTTAACCACTGTGCTATGCACCACCCCCCCACGCCACGCCAGCCTATTTATTTATCTATTTATTTATTAAATATTTTCCTTCTTCTGCTGTGTTTGACTGGGGCCCGGTTTCAACCCGCCGCCTCTGGAACTTGGGGCCGGTGCCCTACTCCTCTGAGGAACGGGCACTGAACCACTTTTACTCTTTCATTTTCCTTCCTTCCTTCCTTCTTTCCTTCCTTCCTTCCTTCCATCGTTCCGTCCCATCCTTTCTCCTTCCCTCCATCCCTCCCTTCCTTCCTTCGTTCTTTCTTGTTTTTTTTCTTTCCAGTTTTTTTTTCGGGGCTTGGTTTGAACCCGCCACCTCCGCAATATGCGGGCGGAGGGCGGGGGTGCCCGCAGGCGAACTCTTTCAAGGAAATGGTTTTGAGGAGGGGGCAGTTTTTCTCGCCACCCACCTCCTCTGTATATGGGGCCGGCACCCTACTCCTTTCACCCACAGGCGCCACCCGTTAACTTGTATTCCTTTTCCTTTTTGTAGAGACAGAGTTTCCCTTTATTGCCCTCGGTAGAGTGCCGTGGCGTCACACAGCTCACAGCATCCTCCATCTCCTGGGCTTAGGCGATAATCCTGCCTCGGTCTCCCGAGTAGCTTGGATTACAGGCGGCCGCCAGAACGCCCGGCTCTTTTGTTGCAGTTCGGCCTGGCCTGGGGTTGAACACACCACCCTCCGTATATGGGGCCGGCGCCTTGCTCACTGAGCCACAGGCCCCGCCCCCGTTATTTTCTATACTTAACAATAGCTTCCCCCCACACATACAGCTCTCCAGATACAGTGAAACCAGGTGTGGGAGAAGGATTTTTAACTAAATCAATTAGGTTGGGCGACGTGAGGTGGCTCAGGCCTGTAATCGAAGCACTTTGGGGGGTCTAGGTGGGCGGATCGCTTCAACTCACTGAGTTGAGCTCCCGAAAATGGGTTCGTTTCTTTGCTTTCCAGTTCTGGCGGAGTCCGGGCTTCAACCAACACCCACGGTATAATACGGGTCCGGCGCCCTAATCCTTGAGCCAGGGGCTGCGCCCACGCACAGGCACAGGCGTTTCTGAGCTGAGAAAAACCCCCGCTGAGGCCCCAGCTCTTGACCTCTTGTTGGCGGCCTCCAATTGGCTGCGGAGAGGGCCGGTCCTCCGTGTCTGCAGGTTGCTGACTTGTTCTGACTGCGTGTCCCAAGGCACCACTTTCGGGGTTTCTTTTTCCTTCTTTTATCCCTTGTTTCTCTCATTGCACATCTCACACTTGTGCTGGAACACATGATCATGACGCCTATGAACTACTAAAGGAGATGCTGCCACACACATCCCTCCGTCCTCCACTCCCTTTCCCCTTTCTTTCTCTCCTTCCCTCGTAACATCCCCCCTCCCCTGGCCCCCGCACCTGCATATGAAACCCGGGAGCTAGCTAAGAGTGAGCACGCCGGGTTCTCCTGTCAGGCAGGCAGGCATGCATGACACCCGCGTAGAGCACATGTGGGTGTTAGGAAACTTGGGTGTGCACGGTGCCCCGCGGATGAACAGACGTCCGATGCAGACCTTAGACCGGGGATCCTGTCACCTTAGCGCCTGTTGATCGACCAGATGTCTCTTCTGCGTGTCTTGGCCTAGTCAGTCCAGCAGGTGGCGGCCTTGTATAAGTTGTGGTTCCCCTGAGGCTCTGAGACTCGCCTCGCTCCTCCAAACCCCGTGTTCCTTCTTTCGTGTTCCTTTTCTCTCTCTCTCCCTCTCTCTATCTCTCTCCCTCTCTCCCTCCCTTTCTCCCCCCTCTCCGTCTCTCTCCCCCTTCATTCTCACTCTCCCTTTATTCTGAAACGGTTCTTCTGACAATACGCACTGCTTGCCTCCTGTGTAACTACTAGAGCTAAAGAGCGAACTCGGCAGTGTGTGGGCCTAGGGGGTGTGTCATTCATATCAAAAAAAGAAAAAAAAGAAAAAACTCTTCTTCATTCAGGTCTACACAACCAGCTAGGACAGTATACGTGTGTGGGATTATATATTTATTTATTTATATATTTTTTGGCCATACACCCTCAGTCCACCTTCACTGGGAAGAGCGGTGTGGCGCCATTCACAAGTCACAGCACACTCGAATTCTTGAGCTCCAGGGATGCTTTTGCTTCAGACTCCCGAACAGGTGGGACTATGCTGGGGTGTGGGGCGGTCGTCTCCTGTCTCCAACGGCCTTGGCCTCCCAGAATGCTAGCATCAGAGTGGAGATCAACCGCCCCCAACCCCATAACTTCTTTGGGTGTGTATGGAGCTGTTCCCGGCGACACATCGGTCCTCTCAAAGCCCAGTGGGGAGGCGGTGCTGAGAAGGGCGGGGACAGATCCTAGGAGTTCTTCCCTTCAACCTCGGCTCCGGTCAGGTCAGGTCAGGTCAGGTCAGGTCAGCGCCACTGTGCTTGGCTGCTTAGCTCTTCTGTAAAACGGAACAGATCAGAAATAAAGGTCGAAAACTTAAATGAGGGGCGGCTCCTGTGGCTCAGTCGGTAAGGCTCCAGCCCCACAGACCGAGTGTGGCGCGTTCAAACCCGGCCCCGGCTGAAATGCAACCAAAAAATAGCTGGGCATGGTGGCGGGCTATTTTCATCCGAGCTACTCGGGAGGCTGAGGCAAGAGAATCGCTTAAGCCCAGGGGTTGGAAGTTGCTGTGAGCTGTGTGATGCCATGGCACTCTACCCGAAGGGTTTAAAGCGACACTCGGTCTCTACAAAAGAAAAAACAAAAAAAAAAAAAAAACACTTAATTCATTACTGAAGTTTTTTTCTGGATTGGAAAGCGGGGGTTCGGGGAGAGGAAGAGTTTCTGTTCCAGGAAGTGTGCTACGTGTCTATTTACTTCTATATTAGATCAATTTTAACATTTATTAATTTATTTTTTGAATTTTTGAATTCAAAATTGAATTCATTTGAATTTTTTTTTTTTTTTTTTTGGTGAGGCAGACCTTCACTGAGTCACCCTCCGTAGATTGCCTTGGTGTGGTGTCACAGCTCTCAAGAACCTCCAACTCTTGGGCGTGAACGATTGTCTGGCCTCAGCCTCCCAAGTACCTGGGACTGCATGAGCCCACCACAGCGCCAGGGTATTTTTGCTTTGTTGCAGTTGTCATTGTTGTGTAGCTTGTCAGACAGGGCTGGAATCCGCCAGCCTCCTCGGTGGATGTGGTTGGTGCCTTAACCACTGTGCTATGCACCACCCCCCCACGCCACGCCAGCCTATTTATTTATCTATTTATTTATTAAATATTTTCCTTCTTCTGCTGTGTTTGACTGGGGCCCGGTTTCAACCCGCCGCCTCTGGAACTTGGGGCCGGTGCCCTACTCCTCTGAGGAACGGGCACTGAACCACTTTTACTCTTTCATTTTCCTTCCTTCCTTCCTTCTTTCCTTCCATCGTTCCGTCCCATCCTTTCTCCTTCCCTCCATCCCTCCCTTCCTTCCTTCGTTCTTTCTTGTTTTTTTTCTTTCCAGTTTTTTGTCGGGGCTTGGTTTGAACCCGCCACCTCCGCAATATGCGGGCGGAGGGCGTGGGTGCCCGCAGGCGAACTCCTTCAACGAAATGGTTTTGAGGAGGGGGCAGTTTTTCTCGCCACCCACCTCCTCTGTATATGGGGCCGGCACCCTACTCCTTTCACCCACAGGCGCCACCCGTTAACTTGTATTCCTTTTCCTTTTTGTAGAGACAGAATTTCCCTTTATTGCCCTCGGTAGAGTGCCGTGGCGTCACACAGCTCACAGCATCCTCCATCTCCTGGGCTTAGGCGATAATCCTGCCTCGGTCTCCCGAGTAGCTTGGATTACAGGCAGCCGCCAGAACGCCCGGCTCTTTTGTTGCAGTTCGGCCTGGCCTGGGGTTGAACACACCACCCTCCGTATATGGGGCCGGCGCCTTGCTCACTGAGCCACAGGCCCCGCCCCCGTTATTTTCTATACTTAAAAATAGCTTCCCCCCACACATACAGCTCTCCAGATACAGTGAAACCAGGTGTGGGAGAAGGATTTTTAACTAAATCAATTAGGTTGGGCGACGTGAGGTGGCTCAGGCCTGTAATCGAAGCACTTTGGGGGGTCTAGGTGGGCGGATCGCTTCAACTCACTGAGTTGAGCTCCCGAAAATGGGTTCGTTTCTTTGCTTTCCAGTTCTGGCGGAGTCCGGGCTTCAACCAACACCCACGGTATAATACGGGGCCGGCGCCCTAATCCTTGAGCCAGTGGCTGCGCCCACGCACAGGCACAGGCGTTTCTGAGCTGAGAGAAACCCCCGCTGAGGCCCCAGCTCTTGACCTCTTGTTGGCGGCCTCCAATTGGCTGCGGAGAGGGCCGGTCCTCCGTGTCTGCAGGTTGCTGACTTGTTCTGAATGCGTGTCCCAAGGCACCACTTTCGGGGTTTCTTTTTCCTTCTTTTATCCCTTGTTTCTCTCATTGCACATCTCACACTTGTGCTGGAACACATGATCATGACGCCTATGAACTACTAAAGGAGATGCTGCCACACACATCCCTCCCTCCTCCACTCCCTCTCGCCTTTCTTTCTCTCCTTCCCTCGTAACATCCCCCCTCCCCAGGCCCCCGCACCTGCATATGAAACCCGGGATCTAGCTAAGAGTGAGCCCGCCGGGCTCTCCTGTCAGGCAGGCAGGCATGCATGACACCCGCGTAGAGCACATGTGGGTGTTAGGAAACTTGGGTGTGCACGGTGCCCCGCGGATGAACAGACGTCCGATGCAGACATTAGACCGGGGATCCTGTCACCTTAGCGCCTGTTGGTCGACCAGATGTCTCTTCTGCGTGTTTTGGCCTAGTCAGTCCAGCAGGTGGCGGCCTTGTATAAGTTGTGGTTCCCCTGAGGCTCTGAGACTCGCCTCGCTCGTCCAAACCCCGTGTTCCTTCTTTCGTGTTCCTTTTCTCTCTCTCTCCCTCTCTCTATCTCTCTCCCTCTCTCCCTCCCTTTCTCCCCCCTCTCCGTCTCTCTCCCCCTTCATTCTCACTCTCCCTTTATTCTGAAACGGTTCTTCTGACAATACGCACTGCTTGCCTCCTGTGTAACTACTAGAGCTAAAGAGCGAACTCGGCAGTGTGTGGGCCTAGGGGGTGTGTCATTCATATCAAAAAAAAAAAAAAAAGAAAAAACTCTTCTTCATTCAGGTCTACACAACCAGCTAGGACAGTATACGTGTGTGGGATTATATATTTATTTATTTATATATTTTTTGGCCATACACCCTCAGTCCACCTTCACTGGGAAGAGCGGTGTGGCGCCATTCACAAGTCGCAGCACACTCGAATTCTTGAGCTCCAGGGATGCTTTTGCTTCTGACCCCCGAACAGGTGGGACTATGCTGGGGTGTTGGGCGGTCGTCTCCTGTCTCCACCGGCCTCGGCCTCCCAGAATGCTAGCATCAGAGTGGAGATCAACCGCCCCCAACCCCATAACTTCTTTGGGTGTGTATGGAGCTGTTCCCGGCGACAGATCGGTCCTCTCAAAGCCCAGTGGGGAGGCGGTGCTGAGAAGGGCGGGGACAGATCCTAGGAGTTCTTCCCTTCAACCTCGGCTCCGGTCAGGTCAGGTCAGGTCAGGTCAGGTCAGCGCCACTGTGCTTGGCTGCTTAGCTCTTCTGTAAAACGGAACAGATCAGAAATAAAGGTCGAAAACTTAAATGAGGGGCGGCGCCTGTGGCTCAGTCGGTAAGGCTCCAGCCCCACAGACCGAGGGTGGCGCGTTCAAACCCGGCCCCGGCTGAAATGCAACCAAATAATAGCTGGGCATGGTGGCGGGCTATTTTCGTCCCAGCTACTCGGGAGGCTGATGCAAGAGAATCGCTTAAGCCCAGGAGTTGGAAGTAGCTGTGAGCTGTGTGATGCCATGGCACTCTACCTGAAGGGTTTAAAGCGACACTCGGTCTCTACAAAAAAACAAACAAAAAAAAAAAAACACTTAATTCATTACTGAAGTTTTTTTCTGGATTGGAAAGCGGGGGTTCGGGGAGAGGAAGAGTTTCTGTTCCAGGAAGTGTGCTACGTGTCTATTTACTTCTATATTAGATCAATTTTAACATTTATTAATTTATTTTTTGAATTTTTGAATTCAACATTGAATTCATTTGAATTTTTTTTTTTTTTTTTGGTGAGGCAGACCTTCACTGAGTCACCCTCCGTAGATTGCCTTGGTGTGGTGTCACAGCTCTCAAGAACCTCCAACTCTTGGGCGTGAACGATTGTCTGGCCTCAGCCTCCCAAGTACCTGGGACTGCATGAGCCCACCACAGCGCCAGGGTATTTTTGCTTTGTTGCAGTTGTCATTGTTGTGTAGCTTGTCAGACAGGGCTGGAATCCGCCAGCCTCCTCGGTGGATGTGGTTGGTGCCTTAACCACTGTGCTATGCACCACCCCCCCACGCCACGCCAGCCTATTTATTTATTAAATATTTTCCTTCTTCTGCTGTGTTTGACTGGGGCCCGGTTTCAACCCGCCGCCTCTGGAACTTGGGGCCGGTGCCCTACTCCTCTGAGGAACGGGCACTGAACCACTTTTACTCTTTCATTTTCCTTCCTTCCTTCCTTCTTTCCTTCCATCGTTCCGTCCCATCCTTTCTCCTTCCCTCCATCCCTCCCTTCCTTCCTTCGTTCTTTCTTGTTTTTTTTCTTTCCAGTTTTTTGTCGGGGCTTGGTTTGAACCCGCCACCTCCGCAATATGCGGGCGGAGGGCGTGGGTGCCCGCAGGCGAACTCTTTCAACGAAATGGTTTTGAGGAGGGGGCAGTTTTTCTCGCCACCCACCTCCTCTGTATATGGGGCCGGCACCCTACTCCTTTCACCCACAGGCGCCACCCGTTAACTTGTATTCCTTTTCCTTTTTGTAGAGACAGAGTTTCCCTTTATTGCCCTCGGTAGAGTGCCGTGGCGTCACACAGCTCACAGCATCCTCCATCTCCTGGGCTTAGGCGATAATCCTGCCTCGGTCTCCCGAGTAGCTTGGATTACAGGCGGCCGCCAGAACGCCCGGCTCTTTTGTTGCAGTTCGGCCTGGCCTGGGGTTGAACACACCACCCTCCGTATATGGGGCCGGCGCCTTGCTCACTGAGCCACAGGCCCCGCCCCCGTTATTTTCTATACTTAACAATAGCTTCCCCCCACACATACAGCTCTCCAGATACAGTGAAACCAGGTGTGGGAGAAGGATTTTTAACTAAATCAATTAGGTTGGGCGACGTGAGGTGGCTCAGGCCTGTAATCGAAGCACTTTGGGGGGTCTAGTTGGGCGGATCGCTTCAACTCACTGAGTTGAGCTCCCGAAAATGGGTTCGTTTCTTTGCTTTCCAGTTCTGGCGGAGTCCGGGCTTCAACCAACACCCACGGTATAATACGGGGCCGGCGCCCTAATCCTTGAGCCAGGGGCTGCGCCCACGCACAGGCACAGGCGTTTCTGAGCTGAGAGAAACCCCCGCTGAGGCCCCAGCTCTTGACCTCTTGTTGGCGGCCTCCAATTGGCTGCGGAGAGGGCCGGTCCTCCGTGTCTGCAGGTTGCTGACTTGTTCTGACTGCGTGTCCCAAGGCACCACTTTCGGGGTTTCTTTTTCCTTCTTTTATCCCTTGTTTCTCTCATTGCACATCTCACACTTGTGCTGGAACACATGATCATGACGCCTATGAACTACTAAAGGAGATGCTGCCACACACATCCCTCCGTCCTCCACTCCCTCTCCCCTTTCTTTCTCTCCTTCCCTTGTAACATCCCCCCTCCCCTGGCCCCCGCACCTGCATATGAAACCCGGGAGCTAGCTAAGAGTGAGCACGACGGGTTCTCCTGTCAGGCAGGCAGGCATGCATGACACCCGCGTAGAGCACATGTGGGTGTTAGGAAACTTGGGTGTGCACGGTGCCCCGCGGATGAACAGACGTCCGATGCAGACCTTAGACCGGGGATCCTGTCACCTTAGCGCCTGTTGGTCGACCAGATGTCTCTTCTGCGTGTTTTGGCCTAGTCAGTCCAGCAGGTGGCGGCCTTGTATAAGTTGTGGTTCCCCTGAGGCTCTGAGACTCGCCTCGCTCCTCCAAACCCCGTGTTCCTTCTTTCGTGTTCCTTTTCTCTCTCTCTCCCTCTCTCTATCTCTCTCCCTCTCTCCCTCCCTTTCTCCCCCCTCTCCGTCTCTCTCCCCCTTCATTCTCACTCTCCCTTTATTCTGAAACGGTTCTTCTGACAATACGCACTGCTTGCCTCCTGTGTAACTACTAGAGCTAAAGAGCGAACTCGGCAGTGTGTGGGCCTAGGGGGTGTGTCATTCATATCAAAAAAAGAAAAAAAAGAAAAAACTCTTCTTCATTCAGGTCTACACAACCAGCTAGGACAGTATACGTGTGTGGGATTATATATTTATTTATTTATATATTTTTTGGCCATACACCCTCAGTCCACCTTCACTGGGAAGAGCGGTGTGGCGCCATTCACAAGTCACAGCACACTCGAATTCTTGAGCTCCAGGGATGCTTTTGCTTCAGACTCCCGAACAGGTGGGACTATGCTGGGGTGTGGGGCGGTCGTCTCCTGTCTCCAACGGCCTTGGCCTCCCAGAATGCTAGCATCAGAGTGGAGATCAACCGCCCCCAACCCCATAACTTCTTTGGGTGTGTATGGAGCTGTTCCCGGCGACACATCGGTCCTCTCAAAGCCCAGTGGGGAGGCGGTGCTGAGAAGGGCGGGGACAGATCCTAGGAGTTCTACCCTTCAACCTCGGCTACGGTCAGGTCAGGTCAGGTCAGGTCAGGTCAGCGCCACTGTGCTTGGCTGCTTAGCTCTTCTGTAAAACGGAACAGATCAGAAATAAAGGTCGAAAACTTAAATGAGGGGCGGCTCCTGTGGCTCAGTCGGTAAGGCTCCAGCCCCACAGACCGAGGGTGGCGCGTTCAAACCCGGCCCCGGCTGAAATGCAACCAAAAAATAGCTGGGCATGGTGGCGGGCTATTTTCGTCCGAGCTACTCGGGAGGCTGAGGCAAGAGAATCGCTTAAGCCCAGGGGTTGGAAGTTGCTGTGAGCTGTGTGATGCCATGGCACTCTACCCGAAGGGTTTAAAGCGACACTCGGTCTCTACAAAAAAAAAACCAAAAAAAAAAAAAACACTTAATTCATTACTGAAGTTTTTTTCTGGATTGGAAAGCGGGGGTTCGGGGAGAGGAAGAGTTTCTGTTCCAGGAAGTGTGCTACGTGTCTATTTACTTCTATATTAGATCAATTTTAACATTTATTAATTTATTTTTTGAATTTTTGAATTCCAAATTGAATTCATTTGAATTTTTTTTTTTTTTTTTTGGTGAGGCAGACCTTCACTGAGTCACCCTCCGTAGATTGCCTTGGTGTGGTGTCACAGCTCTCAAGAACCTCCAACTCTTGGGCGTGAACGATTGTCTGGCCTCAGCCTCCCAAGTACCTGGGACTGCATGAGCCCACCACAGCGCCAGGGTATTTTTGCTTTGTTGCAGTTGTCATTGTTGTGTAGCTTGTCAGACAGGGCTGGAATCCGCCAGCCTCCTCGGTGGATGTGGTTGGTGCCTTAACCACTGTGCTATGCACCACCCCCCCACGCCACGCCAGCCTATTTATTTATCTATTTATTTATTAAATATTTTCCTTCTTCTGCTCTGTTTGACTGGGGCCCGGTTTCAACCCGCCGCCTCTGGAACTTGGGGTCGGTGCCCTACTCCTCTGAGGAAAGGGCACTGAACCACTTTTACTCTTTCATTTTCCTTCCTTCCTTCCTTCTTTCCTTCCATCGTTCCGTCCCATCCTTTCTCCTTCCCTCCATCCCTCCCTTCCTTCCTTCGTTCTTTCTTGTTTTTTTTCTTTCCAGTTTTTTGTCGGGGCTTGGTTTGAACCCGCCACCTCCGCAATATGCGGGCGGAGGGCGTGGGTGCCCGCAGGCGAACTCTTTCAACGAAATGGTTTTGAGGAGGGGGCAGTTTTTCTCGCCACCCACCTCCTCTGTATATGGGGCCGGCACCCTACTCCTTTCACCCACAGGCGCCACCCGTTAACTTGTATTCCTTTTCCTTTTTGTAGAGACAGAGTTTCCCTTTATTGCCCTCGGTAGAGTGCCGTGGCGTCACACAGCTCACAGCATCCTCCATCTCCTGGGCTTAGGCGATAATCCTGCCTCGGTCTCCCGAGTAGCTTGGATTACAGGCGGCCGCCAGAACGCCCGGCTCTTTTGTTGCAGTTCGGCCTGGCCTGGGGTTGAACACACCACCCTCCGTATATGGGGCCGGCGCCTTGCTCACTGAGCCACAGGCCCCGCCCCCGTTATTTTCTATACTTAACAATAGCTTCCCCCCACACATACAGCTCTCCAGATACAGTGAAACCAGGTGTGGGAGAAGGATTTTTAACTAAATCAATTAGGTTGGGCGACGTGAGGTGGCTCAGGCCTGTAATCGAAGCACTTTGGGGGGTCTAGGTGGGCGGATCGCTTCAACTCACTGAGTTGAGCTCCCGAAAATGGGTTCGTTTCTTTGCTTTCCAGTTCTGGCGGAGTCCGGGCTTCAACCAACACCCACGGTATAATACGGGGCCGGCGCCCTAATCCTTGAGCCAGGGGCTGCGCCCACGCACAGGCACAGGCGTTTCTGAGCTGAGAGAAACCCCCGCTGAGGCCCCAGCTCTTGACCTCTTGTTGGCGGCCTCCAATTGGCTGCGGAGAGGGCCGGTCCTCCGTGTCTGCAGGTTGCTGACTTGTTCTGACTGCGTGTCCCAAGGCACCACTTTCGGGGTTTCTTTTTCCTTCTTTTATCCCTTGTTTCTCTCATTGCACATCTCACACTTGTGCTGGAACACATGATCATGACGCCTATGAACTACTAAAGGAGATGCTGCCACACACATCCCTCCCTCCTCCACTCCCTCTCGCCTTTCTTTCTCTCCTTCCCTCGTAACATCCAACCTCCCCTGGCCCCCGCACCTGCATATGAAACCCGGGAGCTAGCTAAGAGTGAGCCCGCCGGGCTCTCCTGTCAGGCAGGCAGGCATGCATGACACCCGCGTAGAGCACATGTGGGTGTTAGGAAACTTGGGTGTGCACGGTGCCCCGCGGATGAACAGACGTCCGATGCAGACCTTAGACCGGGGATCCTGTCACCTTAGCGCCTGTTGGTCGACCAGATGTCTCTTCTGCGTGTTTTGGCCTAGTCAGTCCAGCAGGTGGCGGCCTTGTATAAGTTGTGGTTCCCCTGAGGCTCTGAGACTCGCCTCGCTCCTCCAAACCCCGTGTTCCTTCTTTCGTGTTCCTTTTCTCTCTCTCTCCCTCTCTCTATCTCTCTCCCTCTCTCCCTCCCTTTCTCCCCCCTCTCCGTCTCTCTCCCCCTTCATTCTCACTCTCCCTTTATTCTGAAACGGTTCTTCTGACAATACGCACTGCTTGCCTCCTGTGTAACTACTAGAGCTAAAGAGCGAACTCGGCAGTGTGTGGGCCTAGGGGGTGTGTCATTCATATCAAAAAAAAAAAAAAAAAGAAAAAACTCTTCTTCATTCAGGTCTACACAACCAGCTAGGACAGTATACGTGTGTGGGATTATATATTTATTTATTTATATATTTTTTGGCCATACACCCTCAGTCCACCTTCACTGGGAAGAGCGGTGTGGCGCCATTCACAAGTCACAGCACACTCGAATTCTTGAGCTCCAGGGATGCTTTTGCTTCTGACCCCCGAACAGGTGGGACTATGCTGGGGTGTTGGGCGGTCGTCTCCTGTCTCCACCGGCCTCGGCCTCCCAGAATGCTAGCATCAGAGTGGAGATCAACCGCCCCCAACCCCATAACTTCTTTGGGTGTGTATGGAGCTGTTCCCGGCGACAAATCGGTCCTCTCAAAGCCCAGTGGGGAGGCGGTGCTGAGAAGGGCGGGGACAGATCCTAGGAGTTCTTCCCTTCAACCTCGGCTCCGGTCAGGTCAGGTCAGGTCAGGTCAGGTCAGCGCCACTGTGCTTGGCTGCTTAGCTCTTCTGTAAAACGGAACAGATCAGAAATAAAGGTCGAAAACTTAAATGAGGGGCGGCGCCTGTGGCTCAGTCGGTAAGGCTCCAGCCCCACAGACCGAGGGTGGCGCGTTCAAACCCGGCCCCGGCTGAAATGCAACCAAAAAATAGCTGGGCATGGTGGCGGGCTATTTTCGTCCGAGCTACTCGGGAGGCTGAGGCAAGAGAATCGCTTAAGCCCAGGGGTTGGAAGTTGCTGTGAGCTGTGTGATGCCATGGCACTCTACCCGAAGGGTTTAAAGCGACACTCGGTCTCTACAAAAAAAAAACCAAAAAAAAAAAAAACACTTAATTCATTACTGAAGTTTTTTTCTGGATTGGAAAGCGGGGGTTCGGGGAGAGGAACAGTTTCTGTTCCAGGAAGTGTGCTACGTGTCTATTTACTTCTATATTAGATCAATTTTAACATTTATTAATTTATTTTTTGAATTTTTGAATTCCAAATTGAATTCATTTGAATTTTTTTTTTTTTTTTTTTGGTGAGGCAGACCTTCACTGAGTCACCCTCCGTAGATTGCCTTGGTGTGGTGTCACAGCTCTCAAGAACCTCCAACTCTTGGGCGTGAACGATTGTCTGGCCTCAGCCTCCCAAGTACCTGGGACTGCATGAGCCCACCACAGCGCCAGGGTATTTTTGCTTTGTTGCAGTTGTCATTGTTGTGTAGCTTGTCAGACAGGGCTGGAATCCGCCAGCCTCCTCGGTGGATGTGGTTGGTGCCTTAACCACTGTGCTATGCACCACCCCCCCACGCCACGCCAGCCTATTTATTTATCTATTTATTTATTAAATATTTTCCTTCTTCTGCTGTGTTTGACTGGGGCCCGGTTTCAACCCGCCGCCTCTGGAACTTGGGGCCGGTGCCCTACTCCTCTGAGGAACGGGCACTGAACCACTTTTACTCTTTCATTTTCCTTCCTTCCTTCCTTCTTTCCTTCCTTCCTTCCTTCCATCGTTCCGTCCCATCCTTTCTCCTTCCCTCCATCCCTCCCTTCCTTCCTTCGTTCTTTCTTGTTTTTTTTCTTTCCAGTTTTTTTTGTCGGGGCTTGGTTTGAACCCGCCACCTCCGCAATATGCGGGCGGAGGGCGGGGGTGCCCGCAGGCGAACTCTTTCAACGAAATGGTTTTGAGGAGGGGGCAGTTTTTCTCGCCACCCACCTCCTCTGTATATGGGGCCGGCACCCTACTCCTTTCACCCACAGGCGCCACCCGTTAACTTGTATTCCTTTTCCTTTTTGTAGAGACAGAGTTTCCCTTTATTGCCCTCGGTAGAGTGCCGTGGCGTCACACAGCTCACAGCATCCTCCATCTCCTGGGCTTAGGCGATAATCCTGCCTCGGTCTCCCGAGTAGCTTGGATTACAGGCGGCCGCCAGAACGCCCGGCTCTTTTGTTGCAGTTCGGCCTGGCGTGGGGTTGAACACACCACCCTCCGTATATGGGGCCGGCGCCTTGCTCACTGAGCCACAGGCCCCGCCCCCGTTATTTTCTATACTTAACAATAGCTTCCCCCCACACATACAGCTCTCCAGATACAGTGAAACCAGGTGTGGGAGAAGGATTTTTAACTAAATCAAGTAGGTTGGGCGACGTGAGGTGGCTCAGGCCGGTAATCGAAGCACTTTGGGGGGTCTAGGTGGGCGGATCGCTTCAACTCACTGAGTTGAGCTCCCGAAAATGGGTTCGTTTCTTTGCTTTCCAGTTCTGGCGGAGTCCGGGCTTCAACCAACACCCACGGTATAATACGGGGCCGGCGCCCTAATCCTTGAGCCAGGGGCTGCGCCCACGCACAGGCACAGGCGTTTCTGAGCTGAGAGAAACCCCCGCTGAGGCCCCAGCTCTTGACCTCTTGTTGGCGGCCTCCAATTGGCTGCGGAGAGGGCCGGTCCTCCGTGTCTGCAGGTTGCTGACTTGTTCTGACTGCGTGTCCCAAGGCACCACTTTCGGGGTTTCTTTTTCCTTCTTTTATCCCTTGTTTCTCTCATTGCACATCTCACACTTGTGCTGGAACACATGATCATGACGCCTATGAACTACTAAAGGAGATGCTGCCACACACATCCCTCCGTCCTCCACTCCCTTTCCCCTTTCTTTCTCTCCTTCCCTCGTAACATCCCCCCTCCCCTGGCCCCCGCACCTGCATATGAAACCCGGGAGCTAGCTAAGAGTGAGCACGCCGGGTTCTCCTGTCAGGCAGGCAGGCATGCATGACACCCGCGTAGAGCACATGTGGGTGTTAGGAAACTTGGGTGTGCACGGTGCCCCGCGGATGAACAGACGTCCGATGCAGACCTTAGACCGGGGATCCTGTCACCTTAGCGCCTGTTGATCGACCAGATGTCTCTTCTGCGTGTTTTGGCCTAGTCAGTCCAGCAGGTGGCGGCCTTGTATAAGTTGTGGTTCCCCTGAGGCTCTGAGACTCGCCTCGCTCCTCCAAACCCCGTGTTCCTTCTTTCGTGTTCCTTTTCTCTCTCTCTCCCTCTCTCTATCTCTCTCCCTCTCTCCCTCCCTTTCTCCCCCCTCTCCGTCTCTCTCCCCCTTCATTCTCACTCTCCCTTTATTCTGAAACGGTTCTTCTGACAATACGCACTGCTTGCCTCCTGTGTAACTACTAGAGCTAAAGAGCGAACTCGGCAGTGTGTGGGCCTAGGGGGTGTGTCATTCATATCAAAAAAAGAAAAAAAAGAAAAAACTCTTCTTCATTCAGGTCTACACAACCAGCTAGGACAGTATACGTGTGTGGGATTATATATTTATTTATTTATATATTTTTTGGCCATACACCCTCAGTCCACCTTCACTGGGAAGAGCGGTGTGGCGCCATTCACAAGTCACAGCACACTCGAATTCTTGAGCTCCAGGGATGCTTTTGCTTCAGACTCCCGAACAGGTGGGACTATGCTGGGGTGTGGGGCGGTCGTCTCCTGTCTCCAACGGCCTTGGCCTCCCAGAATGCTAGCATCAGAGTGGAGATCAACCGCCCCCAACCCCATAACTTCTTTGGGTGTGTATGGAGCTGTTCCCGGCGACACATCGGTCCTCTCAAAGCCCAGTGGGGAGGCGGTGCTGAGAAGGGCGGGGACAGATCCTAGGAGTTCTTCCTTCAACCTCGGCTCCGGTCAGGTCAGGTCAGGTCAGGTCAGGTCAGCGCCACTGTGCTTGGCTGCTTAGCTCTTCTGTAAAACGGAACAGATCAGAAATAAAGGTCGAAAACTTAAATGAGGGGCGGCTCCTGTGGCTCAGTCGGTAAGGCTCCAGCCCCACAGACCGAGTGTGGCGCGTTCAAACCCGGCCCCGGCTGAAATGCAACCAAAAAATAGCTGGGCATGGTGGCGGGCTATTTTCATCCGAGCTACTCGGGAGGCTGAGGCAAGAGAATCGCTTAAGCCCAGGGGTTGGAAGTTGCTGTGAGCTGTGTGATGCCATGGCACTCTACCCGAAGGGTTTAAAGCGACACTCGGTCTCTACAAAAGAAAAAACAAAAAAAAAAAAAACACTTAATTCATTACTGAAGTTTTTTTCTGGATTGGAAAGCGGGGGTTCGGGGAGAGGAAGAGTTTCTGTTCCAGGAAGTGTGCTACGTGTCTATTTACTTCTATATTAGATCAATTTTAACATTTATTAATTTATTTTTTGAATTTTTGAATTCAAAATTGAATTCATTTGAATTTTTTTTTTTTTTTTTTTGGTGAGGCAGACCTTCACTGAGTCACCCTCCGTAGATTGCCTTGGTGTGGTGTCACAGCTCTCAAGAACCTCCAACTCTTGGGCGTGAACGATTGTCTGGCCTCAGCCTCCCAAGTACCTGGGACTGCATGAGCCCACCACAGCGCCAGGGTATTTTTGCTTTGTTGCAGTTGTCATTGTTGTGTAGCTTGTCAGACAGGGCTGGAATCCGCCAGCCTCCTCGGTGGATGTGGTTGGTGCCTTAACCACTGTGCTATGCACCACCCCCCCACGCCACGCCAGCCTATTTATTTATCTATTTATTTATTAAATATTTTCCTTCTTCTGCTGTGTTTGACTGGGGCCCGGTTTCAACCCGCCGCCTCTGGAACTTGGGGCCGGTGCCCTACTCCTCTGAGGAACGGGCACTGAACCACTTTTACTCTTTCATTTTCCTTCCTTCCTTCCTTCTTTCCTTCCATCGTTCCGTCCCATCCTTTCTCCTTCCCTCCATCCCTCCCTTCCTTCCTTCGTTCTTTCTTGTTTTTTTTCTTTCCAGTTTTTTGTCGGGGCTTGGTTTGAACCCGCCACCTCCGCAATATGCGGGCGGAGGGCGTGGGTGCCCGCAGGCGAACTCCTTCAACGAAATGGTTTTGAGGAGGGGGCAGTTTTTCTCGCCACCCACCTCCTCTGTATATGGGGCCGGCACCCTACTCCTTTCACCCACAGGCGCCACCCGTTAACTTGTATTCCTTTTCCTTTTTGTAGAGACAGAATTTCCCTTTATTGCCCTCGGTAGAGTGCCGTGGCGTCACACAGCTCACAGCATCCTCCATCTCCTGGGCTTAGGCGATAATCCTGCCTCGGTCTCCCGAGTAGCTTGGATTACAGGCAGCCGCCAGAACGCCCGGCTCTTTTGTTGCAGTTCGGCCTGGCCTGGGGTTGAACACACCACCCTCCGTATATGGGGCCGGCGCCTTGCTCACTGAGCCACAGGCCCCGCCCCCGTTATTTTCTATACTTAAAAATAGCTTCCCCCCACACATACAGCTCTCCAGATACAGTGAAACCAGGTGTGGGAGAAGGATTTTTAACTAAATCAATTAGGTTGGGCGACGTGAGGTGGCTCAGGCCTGTAATCGAAGCACTTTGGGGGGTCTAGGTGGGCGGATCGCTTCAACTCACTGAGTTGAGCTCCCGAAAATGGGTTCGTTTCTTTGCTTTCCAGTTCTGGCGGAGTCCGGGCTTCAACCAACACCCACGGTATAATACGGGGCCGGCGCCCTAATCCTTGAGCCAGTGGCTGCGCCCACGCACAGGCACAGGCGTTTCTGAGCTGAGAGAAACCCCCGCTGAGGCCCCAGCTCTTGACCTCTTGTTGGCGGCCTCCAATTGGCTGCGGAGAGGGCCGGTCCTCCGTGTCTGCAGGTTGCTGACTTGTTCTGAATGCGTGTCCCAAGGCACCACTTTCGGGGTTTCTTTTTCCTTCTTTTATCCCTTGTTTCTCTCATTGCACATCTCACACTTGTGCTGGAACACATGATCATGACGCCTATGAACTACTAAAGGAGATGCTGCCACACACATCCCTCCCTCCTCCACTCCCTCTCGCCTTTCTTTCTCTCCTTCCCTCGTAACATCCCCCCTCCCCAGGCCCCCGCACCTGCATATGAAACCCGGGATCTAGCTAAGAGTGAGCCCAGCAGGGCTCTACCGTGTCAGGCAGGCAGCACATGACACCCGCGTAGAGCACATGTGGGTGTTAGGAAACTTGGGTGTGCACGGTGCCCCGCGGATGAACAGACGTCCGATGCAGACATTAGACCGGGGATCCTGTCACCTTAGCGCCTGTTGGTCGACCAGATGTCTCTTCTGCGTGTTTTGGCCTAGTCAGTCCAGCAGGTGGCGGCCTTGTATAAGTTGTGGTTCCCCTGAGGCTCTGAGACTCGCCTCGCTCGTCCAAACCCCGTGTTCCTTCTTTCGTGTTCCTTTTCTCTCTCTCTCCCTCTCTCTATCTCTCTCCCTCTCTCCCTCCCTTTCTCCCCCCTCTCCGTCTCTCTCCCCCTTCATTCTCACTCTCCCTTTATTCTGAAACGGTTCTTCTGACAATACGCACTGCTTGCCTCCTGTGTAACTACTAGAGCTAAAGAGCGAACTCGGCAGTGTGTGGGCCTAGGGGGTGTGTCATTCATATCAAAAAAAAAAAAAAAAGAAAAAACTCTTCTTCATTCAGGTCTACACAACCAGCTAGGACAGTATACGTGTGTGGGATTATATATTTATTTATTTATATATTTTTTGGCCATACACCCTCAGTCCACCTTCACTGGGAAGAGCGGTGTGGCGCCATTCACAAGTCGCAGCACACTCGAATTCTTGAGCTCCAGGGATGCTTTTGCTTCTGACCCCCGAACAGGTGGGACTATGCTGGGGTGTTGGGCGGTCGTCTCCTGTCTCCACCGGCCTCGGCCTCCCAGAATGCTAGCATCAGAGTGGAGATCAACCGCCCCCAACCCCATAACTTCTTTGGGTGTGTATGGAGCTGTTCCCGGCGACAGATCGGTCCTCTCAAAGCCCAGTGGGGAGGCGGTGCTGAGAAGGGCGGGGACAGATCCTAGGAGTTCTTCCCTTCAACCTCGGCTCCGGTCAGGTCAGGTCAGGTCAGGTCAGGTCAGCGCCACTGTGCTTGGCTGCTTAGCTCTTCTGTAAAACGGAACAGATCAGAAATAAAGGTCGAAAACTTAAATGAGGGGCGGCGCCTGTGGCTCAGTCGGTAAGGCTCCAGCCCCACAGACCGAGGGTGGCGCGTTCAAACCCGGCCCCGGCTGAAATGCAACCAAAAAATAGCTGGGCATGGTGGCGGGCTATTTTCGTCCCAGCTACTCGGGAGGCTGATGCAAGAGAATCGCTTAAGCCCAGGAGTTGGAAGTAGCTGTGAGCTGTGTGATGCCATGGCACTCTACCTGAAGGGTTTAAAGCGACACTCGGTCTCTACAAAAAAACAAACAAAAAAAAAAAAACACTTAATTCATTACTGAAGTTTTTTTCTGGATTGGAAAGCGGGGGTTCGGGGAGAGGAAGAGTTTCTGTTCCAGGAAGTGTGCTACGTGTCTATTTACTTCTATATTAGATCAATTTTAACATTTATTAATTTATTTTTTGAATTTTTGAATTCAACATTGAATTCATTTGAATTTTTTTTTTTTTTTTTTGGTGAGGCAGACCTTCACTGAGTCACCCTCCGTAGATTGCCTTGGTGTGGTGTCACAGCTCTCAAGAACCTCCAACTCTTGGGCGTGAACGATTGTCTGGCCTCAGCCTCCCAAGTACCTGGGACTGCATGAGCCCACCACAGCGCCAGGGTATTTTTGCTTTGTTGCAGTTGTCATTGTTGTGTAGCTTGTCAGACAGGGCTGGAATCCGCCAGCCTCCTCGGTGGATGTGGTTGGTGCCTTAACCACTGTGCTATGCACCACCCCCCCACGCCACGCCAGCCTATTTATTTATCTATTTATTTATTAAATATTTTCCTTCTTCTGCTGTGTTTGACTGGGGCCCGGTTTCAACCCGCCGCCTCTGGAACTTGGGGCCGGTGCCCTACTCCTCTGAGGAACGGGCACTGAACCACTTTTACTCTTTCATTTTCCTTCCTTCCTTCCTTCTTTCCTTCCATCGTTCCGTCCCATCCTTTCTCCTTCCCTCCATCCCTCCCTTCCTTCCTTCGTTCTTTCTTGTTTTTTTTCTTTCCAGTTTTTTGTCGGGGCTTGGTTTGAACCCGCCACCTCCGCAATATGCGGGCGGAGGGCGTGGGTGCCCGCAGGCGAACTCTTTCAACGAAATGGTTTTGAGGAGGGGGCAGTTTTTCTCGCCACCCACCTCCTCTGTATATGGGGCCGGCACCCTACTCCTTTCACCCACAGGCGCCACCCGTTAACTTGTATTCCTTTTCCTTTTTGTAGAGACAGAGTTTCCCTTTATTGCCCTCGGTAGAGTGCCGTGGCGTCACACAGCTCACAGCATCCTCCATCTCCTGGGCTTAGGCGATAATCCTGCCTCGGTCTCCCGAGTAGCTTGGATTACAGGCGGCCGCCAGAACGCCCGGCTCTTTTGTTGCAGTTCGGCCTGGCCTGGGGTTGAACACACCACCCTCCGTATATGGGGCCGGCGCCTTGCTCACTGAGCCACAGGCCCCGCCCCCGTTATTTTCTATACTTAACAATAGCTTCCCCCCACACATACAGCTCTCCAGATACAGTGAAACCAGGTGTGGGAGAAGGATTTTTAACTAAATCAATTAGGTTGGGCGACGTGAGGTGGCTCAGGCCTGTAATCGAAGCACTTTGGGGGGTCTAGGTGGGCGGATCGCTTCAACTCACTGAGTTGAGCTCCCGAAAATGGGTTCGTTTCTTTGCTTTCCAGTTCTGGCGGAGTCCGGGCTTCAACCAACACCCACGGTATAATACGGGGCCGGCGCCCTAATCCTTGAGCCAGGGGCTGCGCCCACGCACAGGCACAGGCGTTTCTGAGCTGAGAGAAACCCCCGCTGAGGCCCCAGCTCTTGACCTCTTGTTGGCGGCCTCCAATTGGCTGCGGAGAGGGCCGGTCCTCCGTGTCTGCAGGTTGCTGACTTGTTCTGACTGCGTGTCCCAAGGCACCACTTTCGGGGTTTCTTTTTCCTTCTTTTATCCCTTGTTTCTCTCATTGCACATCTCACACTTGTGCTGGAACACATGATCATGACGCCTATGAACTACTAAAGGAGATGCTGCCACACACATCCCTCCGTCCTCCACTCCCTCTCCCCTTTCTTTCTCTCCTTCCCTTGTAACATCCCCCCTCCCCTGGCCCCCGCACCTGCATATGAAACCCGGGAGCTAGCTAAGAGTGAGCACGACGGGTTCTCCTGTCAGGCAGGCAGGCATGCATGACACCCGCGTAGAGCACATGTGGGTGTTAGGAAACTTGGGTGTGCACGGTGCCCCGCGGATGAACAGACGTCCGATGCAGACCTTAGACCGGGGATCCTGTCACCTTAGCGCCTGTTGGTCGACCAGATGTCTCTTCTGCGTGTTTTGGCCTAGTCAGTCCAGCAGGTGGCGGCCTTGTATAAGTTGTGGTTCCCCTGAGGCTCTGAGACTCGCCTCGCTCCTCCAAACCCCGTGTTCCTTCTTTCGTGTTCCTTTTCTCTCTCTCTCCCTCTCTCTATCTCTCTCCCTCTCTCCCTCCCTTTCTCCCCCCTCTCCGTCTCTCTCCCCCTTCATTCTCACTCTCCCTTTATTCTGAAACGGTTCTTCTGACAATACGCACTGCTTGCCTCCTGTGTAACTACTAGAGCTAAAGAGCGAACTCGGCAGTGTGTGGGCCTAGGGGGTGTGTCATTCATATCAAAAAAAGAAAAAAAAGAAAAAACTCTTCTTCATTCAGGTCTACACAACCAGCTAGGACAGTATACGTGTGTGGGATTATATATTTATTTATTTATATATTTTTTGGCCATACACCCTCAGTCCACCTTCACTGGGAAGAGCGGTGTGGCGCCATTCACAAGTCACAGCACACTCGAATTCTTGAGCTCCAGGGATGCTTTTGCTTCAGACTCCCGAACAGGTGGGACTATGCTGGGGTGTGGGGCGGTCGTCTCCTGTCTCCAACGGCCTTGGCCTCCCAGAATGCTAGCATCAGAGTGGAGATCAACCGCCCCCAACCCCATAACTTCTTTGGGTGTGTATGGAGCTGTTCCCGGCGACACATCGGTCCTCTCAAAGCCCAGTGGGGAGGCGGTGCTGAGAAGGGCGGGGACAGATCCTAGGAGTTCTACCCTTCAACCTCGGCTACGGTCAGGTCAGGTCAGGTCAGGTCAGGTCAGCGCCACTGTGCTTGGCTGCTTAGCTCTTCTGTAAAACGGAACAGATCAGAAATAAAGGTCGAAAACTTAAATGAGGGGCGGCTCCTGTGGCTCAGTCGGTAAGGCTCCAGCCCCACAGACCGAGGGTGGCGCGTTCAAACCCGGCCCCGGCTGAAATGCAACCAAAAAATAGCTGGGCATGGTGGCGGGCTATTTTCGTCCGAGCTACTCGGGAGGCTGAGGCAAGAGAATCGCTTAAGCCCAGGGGTTGGAAGTTGCTGTGAGCTGTGTGATGCCATGGCACTCTACCCGAAGGGTTTAAAGCGACACTCGGTCTCTACAAAAAAAAAACCAAAAAAAAAAAAAACACTTAATTCATTACTGAAGTTTTTTTCTGGATTGGAAAGCGGGGGTTCGGGGAGAGGAAGAGTTTCTGTTCCAGGAAGTGTGCTACGTGTCTATTTACTTCTATATTAGATCAATTTTAACATTTATTAATTTATTTTTTGAATTTTTGAATTCCAAATTGAATTCATTTGAATTTTTTTTTTTTTTTTTTGGTGAGGCAGACCTTCACTGAGTCACCCTCCGTAGATTGCCTTGGTGTGGTGTCACAGCTCTCAAGAACCTCCAACTCTTGGGCGTGAACGATTGTCTGGCCTCAGCCTCCCAAGTACCTGGGACTGCATGAGCCCACCACAGCGCCAGGGTATTTTTGCTTTGTTGCAGTTGTCATTGTTGTGTAGCTTGTCAGACAGGGCTGGAATCCGCCAGCCTCCTCGGTGGATGTGGTTGGTGCCTTAACCACTGTGCTATGCACCACCCCCCCACGCCACGCCAGCCTATTTATTTATCTATTTATTTATTAAATATTTTCCTTCTTCTGCTCTGTTTGACTGGGGCCCGGTTTCAACCCGCCGCCTCTGGAACTTGGGGTCGGTGCCCTACTCCTCTGAGGAAAGGGCACTGAACCACTTTTACTCTTTCATTTTCCTTCCTTCCTTCCTTCTTTCCTTCCATCGTTCCGTCCCATCCTTTCTCCTTCCCTCCATCCCTCCCTTCCTTCCTTCGTTCTTTCTTGTTTTTTTTCTTTCCAGTTTTTTGTCGGGGCTTGGTTTGAACCCGCCACCTCCGCAATATGCGGGCGGAGGGCGTGGGTGCCCGCAGGCGAACTCTTTCAACGAAATGGTTTTGAGGAGGGGGCAGTTTTTCTCGCCACCCACCTCCTCTGTATATGGGGCCGGCACCCTACTCCTTTCACCCACAGGCGCCACCCGTTAACTTGTATTCCTTTTCCTTTTTGTAGAGACAGAGTTTCCCTTTATTGCCCTCGGTAGAGTGCCGTGGCGTCACACAGCTCACAGCATCCTCCATCTCCTGGGCTTAGGCGATAATCCTGCCTCGGTCTCCCGAGTAGCTTGGATTACAGGCGGCCGCCAGAACGCCCGGCTCTTTTGTTGCAGTTCGGCCTGGCCTGGGGTTGAACACACCACCCTCCGTATATGGGGCCGGCGCCTTGCTCACTGAGCCACAGGCCCCGCCCCCGTTATTTTCTATACTTAACAATAGCTTCCCCCCACACATACAGCTCTCCAGATACAGTGAAACCAGGTGTGGGAGAAGGATTTTTAACTAAATCAATTAGGTTGGGCGACGTGAGGTGGCTCAGGCCTGTAATCGAAGCACTTTGGGGGGTCTAGGTGGGCGGATCGCTTCAACTCACTGAGTTGAGCTCCCGAAAATGGGTTCGTTTCTTTGCTTTCCAGTTCTGGCGGAGTCCGGGCTTCAACCAACACCCACGGTATAATACGGGGCCGGCGCCCTAATCCTTGAGCCAGGGGCTGCGCCCACGCACAGGCACAGGCGTTTCTGAGCTGAGAGAAACCCCCGCTGAGGCCCCAGCTCTTGACCTCTTGTTGGCGGCCTCCAATTGGCTGCGGAGAGGGCCGGTCCTCCGTGTCTGCAGGTTGCTGACTTGTTCTGACTGCGTGTCCCAAGGCACCACTTTCGGGGTTTCTTTTTCCTTCTTTTATCCCTTGTTTCTCTCATTGCACATCTCACACTTGTGCTGGAACACATGATCATGACGCCTATGAACTACTAAAGGAGATGCTGCCACACACATCCCTCCCTCCTCCACTCCCTCTCGCCTTTCTTTCTCTCCTTCCCTCGTAACATCCAACCTCCCCTGGCCCCCGCACCTGCATATGAAACCCGGGAGCTAGCTAAGAGTGAGCCCGCCGGGCTCTCCTGTCAGGCAGGCAGGCATGCATGACACCCGCGTAGAGCACATGTGGGTGTTAGGAAACTTGGGTGTGCACGGTGCCCCGCGGATGAACAGACGTCCGATGCAGACCTTAGACCGGGGATCCTGTCACCTTAGCGCCTGTTGGTCGACCAGATGTCTCTTCTGCGTGTTTTGGCCTAGTCAGTCCAGCAGGTGGCGGCCTTGTATAAGTTGTGGTTCCCCTGAGGCTCTGAGACTCGCCTCGCTCCTCCAAACCCCGTGTTCCTTCTTTCGTGTTCCTTTTCTCTCTCTCTCCCTCTCTCTATCTCTCTCCCTCTCTCCCTCCCTTTCTCCCCCCTCTCCGTCTCTCTCCCCCTTCATTCTCACTCTCCCTTTATTCTGAAACGGTTCTTCTGACAATACGCACTGCTTGCCTCCTGTGTAACTACTAGAGCTAAAGAGCGAACTCGGCAGTGTGTGGGCCTAGGGGGTGTGTCATTCATATCAAAAAAAAAAAAAAAAAGAAAAAACTCTTCTTCATTCAGGTCTACACAACCAGCTAGGACAGTATACGTGTGTGGGATTATATATTTATTTATTTATATATTTTTTGGCCATACACCCTCAGTCCACCTTCACTGGGAAGAGCGGTGTGGCGCCATTCACAAGTCACAGCACACTCGAATTCTTGAGCTCCAGGGATGCTTTTGCTTCTGACCCCCGAACAGGTGGGACTATGCTGGGGTGTTGGGCGGTCGTCTCCTGTCTCCACCGGCCTCGGCCTCCCAGAATGCTAGCATCAGAGTGGAGATCAACCGCCCCCAACCCCATAACTTCTTTGGGTGTGTATGGAGCTGTTCCCGGCGACAAATCGGTCCTCTCAAAGCCCAGTGGGGAGGCGGTGCTGAGAAGGGCGGGGACAGATCCTAGGAGTTCTTCCCTTCAACCTCGGCTCCGGTCAGGTCAGGTCAGGTCAGGTCAGGTCAGCGCCACTGTGCTTGGCTGCTTAGCTCTTCTGTAAAACGGAACAGATCAGAAATAAAGGTCGAAAACTTAAATGAGGGGCGGCGCCTGTGGCTCAGTCGGTAAGGCTCCAGCCCCACAGACCGAGGGTGGCGCGTTCAAACCCGGCCCCGGCTGAAATGCAACCAAAAAATAGCTGGGCATGGTGGCGGGCTATTTTCGTCCGAGCTACTCGGGAGGCTGAGGCAAGAGAATCGCTTAAGCCCAGGGGTTGGAAGTTGCTGTGAGCTGTGTGATGCCATGGCACTCTACCCGAAGGGTTTAAAGCGACACTCGGTCTCTACAAAAAAAAAACCAAAAAAAAAAAAAACACTTAATTCATTACTGAAGTTTTTTTCTGGATTGGAAAGCGGGGGTTCGGGGAGAGGAACAGTTTCTGTTCCAGGAAGTGTGCTACGTGTCTATTTACTTCTATATTAGATCAATTTTAACATTTATTAATTTATTTTTTGAATTTTTGAATTCCAAATTGAATTCATTTGAATTTTTTTTTTTTTTTTTTTGGTGAGGCAGACCTTCACTGAGTCACCCTCCGTAGATTGCCTTGGTGTGGTGTCACAGCTCTCAAGAACCTCCAACTCTTGGGCGTGAACGATTGTCTGGCCTCAGCCTCCCAAGTACCTGGGACTGCATGAGCCCACCACAGCGCCAGGGTATTTTTGCTTTGTTGCAGTTGTCATTGTTGTGTAGCTTGTCAGACAGGGCTGGAATCCGCCAGCCTCCTCGGTGGATGTGGTTGGTGCCTTAACCACTGTGCTATGCACCACCCCCCCACGCCACGCCAGCCTATTTATTTATCTATTTATTTATTAAATATTTTCCTTCTTCTGCTCTGTTTGACTGGGGCCCGGTTTCAACCCGCCGCCTCTGGAACTTGGGGTCGGTGCCCTACTCCTCTGAGGAACGGGCACTGAACCACTTTTACTCTTTCATTTTCCTTCCTTCCTTCCTTCTTTCCTTCCTTCCTTCCTTCCATCGTTCCGTCCCATCCTTTCTCCTTCCCTCCATCCCTCCCTTCCTTTCTTCGTTCTTTCTTGTTTTTTTTCTTTCCAGTTTTTTGTCGGGGCTTGGTTTGAACCCGCCACCTCCGCAATATGCGGGCGGAGGGCGTGGCTGCCCGCAGGCGAACTCTTTCAACGAAATGGTTTTGAGGAGGGGGCAGTTTTTCTCGCCACCCACCTCCTCTGTATATGGGGCCGGCACCCTACTCCTTTCACCCACAGGCGCCACCCGTTAACTTGTATTCCTTTTCCTTTTTGTAGAGACAGAGTTTCCCTTTATTGCCCTCGGTAGAGTGCCGTGGCGTCACACAGCTCACAGCATCCTCCATCTCCTGGGCTTAGGCGATAATCCTGCCTCGGTCTCCCGAGTAGCTTGGATTACAGGCGGCCGCCAGAACGCCCGGCTCTTTTGTTGCAGTTCGGCCTGGCCTGGGGTTGAACACACCACCCTCCGTATATGGGGCCGGCGCCTTGCTCACTGAGCCACAGGCCCCGCCCCCGTTATTTTCTATACTTAACAATAGCTTCCCCCCACACATACAGCTCTCCAGATACAGTGAAACCAGGTGTGGGAGAAGGATTTTTAACTAAATCAATTAGGTTGGGCGACGTGAGGTGGCTCAGGCCTGTAATCGAAGCACTTTGGGGGGTCTAGGTGGGCGGATCGCTTCAACTCACTGAGTTGAGCTCCCGAAAATGGGTTCGTTTCTTTGCTTTCCAGTTCTGGCGGAGTCCGGGCTTCAACCAACACCCACGGTATAATACGGGGCCGGCGCCCTAATCCTTGAGCCAGGGGCTGCGCCCACGCACAGGCACAGGCGTTTCTGAGCTGAGAGAAACCCCCGCTGAGGCCCCAGCTCTTGACCTCTTGTTGGCGGCCTCCAATTGGCTGCGGAGAGGGCCGGTCCTCCGTGTCTGCAGGTTGCTGACTTGTTCTGACTGCGTGTCCCAAGGCACCACTTTCGGGGTTTCTTTTTCCTTCTTTTATCCCTTGTTTCTCTCATTGCACATCTCACACTTGTGCTGGAACACATGATCATGACGCCTATGAACTACTAAAGGAGATGCTGCCACACACATCCCTCCCTCCTCCACTCCCTCTCGCCTTTCTTTCTCTCCTTCCCTCGTAACATCCAACCTCCCCTGGCCCCCGCACCTGCATATGAAACCCGGGAGCTAGCTAAGAGTGAGCCCGCCGGGCTCTCCTGTCAGGCAGGCAGGCATGCATGACACCCGCGTAGAGCACATGTGGGTGTTAGGAAACTTGGGTGTGCACGGTGCCCCGCGGATGAACAGACGTCCGATGCAGACCTTAGACCGGGGATCCTGTCACCTTAGCGCCTGTTGGTCGACCAGATGTCTCTCCTGCGTGTTTTGGCCTAGTCAGTCCAGCAGGTGGCGGCCTTGTATAAGTTGTGGTTCCCCTGAGGCTCTGAGACTCGCCTCGCTCCTCCAAACCCCGTGTTCCTTCTTTCGTGTTCCTTTTCTCTCTCTCTCCCTCTCTCTATCTCTCTCCCTCTCTCCCTCCCTTTCTCCCCCCTCTCCGTCTCTCTCCCCCTTCATTCTCACTCTCCCTTTATTCTGAAACGGTTCTTCTGACAATACGCACTGCTTGCCTCCTGTGTAACTACTAGAGCTAAAGAGCGAACTCGGCAGTGTGTGGGCCTAGAGGGTGTGTCATTCATATCAAAAAAAAAAAAAAAAAGAAAAAACTCTTCTTCATTCAGGTCTACACAACCAGCTAGGACAGTATACGTGTGTGGGATTATATATTTATTTATTTATATATTTTTTGGCCATACACCCTCAGTCCACCTTCACTGGGAAGAGCGGTGTGGCGCCATTCACAAGTCACAGCACACTCGAATTCTTGAGCTCCAGGGATGCTTTTGCTTCTGACCCCCGAACAGGTGGGACTATGCTGGGGTGTTGGGCGGTCGTCTCCTGTCTCCACCGGCCTCGGCCTCCCAGAATGCTAGCATCAGAGTGGAGATCAACCGCCCCCAACCCCATAACTTCTTTGGGTGTGTATGGAGCTGTTCCCGGCGACAAATCGGTCCTCTCAAAGCCCAGTGGGGAGGCGGTGCTGAGAAGGGCGGGGACAGATCCTAGGAGTTCTTCCCTTCAACCTCGGCTCCGGTCAGGTCAGGTCAGGTCAGGTCAGGTCAGCGCCACTGTGCTTGGCTGCTTAGCTCTTCTGTAAAACGGAACAGATCAGAAATAAAGGTCGAAAACTTAAATGAGGGGCGGCGCCTGTGGCTCAGTCGGTAAGGCTCCAGCCCCACAGACCGAGGGTGGCGCGTTCAAACCCGGCCCCGGCTGAAATGCAACCAAAAAATAGCTGGGCATGGTGGCGGGCTATTTTCGTCCCAGCTACTCGGGAGGCTGATGCAAGAGAATCGCTTAAGCCCAGGAGTTGGAAGTAGCTGTGAGCTGTGTGATGCCATGGCACTCTACCTGAAGGGTTTAAAGCGACACTCGGTCTCTACAAAAAAAAAAACAAAAAAAAAAAAAAAACACTTAATTCATTACTGAAGTTTTTTTCTGGATTGGAAAGCGGGGGTTCGGGGAGAGGAAGAGTTTCTGTTCCAGGAAGTGTGCTACGTGTCTATTTACTTCTATATTAGATCAATTTTAACATTTATTAATTTATTTTTTGAATTTTTGAATTCAACATTGAATTCATTTGAATTTTTTTTTTTTTTTTTTGGTGAGGCAGACCTTCACTGAGTCACCCTCCGTAGATTGCCTTGGTGTGGTGTCACAGCTCTCAAGAACCTCCAACTCTTGGGCGTGAACGATTGTCTGGCCTCAGCCTCCCAAGTACCTGGGACTGCATGAGCCCACCACAGCGCCAGGGTATTTTTGCTTTGTTGCAGTTGTCATTGTTGTGTAGCTTGTCAGACAGGGCTGGAATCCGCCAGCCTCCTCGGTGGATGTGGTTGGTGCCTTAACCACTGTGCTATGCACCACCCCCCCACGCCACGCCAGCCTATTTATTTATCTATTTATTTATTAAATATTTTCCTTCTTCTGCTGTGTTTGACTGGGGCCCGGTTTCAACCCGCCGCCTCTGGAACTTGGGGCCGGTGCCCTACTCCTCTGAGGAACGGGCACTGAACCACTTTTACTCTTTCATTTTCCTTCCTTCCTTCCTTCTTTCCTTCCTTCCTTCCTTCCATCGTTCCGTCCCATCCTTTCTCCTTCCCTCCATCCCTCCCTTCCTTCCTTCGTTCTTTCTTGTTTTTTTTCTTTCCAGTTTTTTTTGTCGGGGCTTGGTTTGAACCCGCCACCTCCGCAATATGCGGGCGGAGGGCGGGGGTGCCCGCAGGCGAACTCTTTCAACGAAATGGTTTTGAGGAGGGGGCAGTTTTTCTCGCCACCCACCTCCTCTGTATATGGGGCCGGCACCCTACTCCTTTCACCCACAGGCGCCACCCGTTAACTTGTATTCCTTTTCCTTTTTGTAGAGACAGAGTTTCCCTTTATTGCCCTCGGTAGAGTGCCGTGGCGTCACACAGCTCACAGCATCCTCCATCTCCTGGGCTTAGGCGATAATCCTGCCTCGGTCTCCCGAGTAGCTTGGATTACAGGCGGCCGCCAGAACGCCCGGCTCTTTTGTTGCAGTTCGGCCTGGCGTGGGGTTGAACACACCACCCTCCGTATATGGGGCCGGCGCCTTGCTCACTGAGCCACAGGCCCCGCCCCCGTTATTTTCTATACTTAACAATAGCTTCCCCCCACACATACAGCTCTCCAGATACAGTGAAACCAGGTGTGGGAGAAGGATTTTTAACTAAATCAAGTAGGTTGGGCGACGTGAGGTGGCTCAGGCCGGTAATCGAAGCACTTTGGGGGGTCTAGGTGGGCGGATCGCTTCAACTCACTGAGTTGAGCTCCCGAAAATGGGTTCGTTTCTTTGCTTTCCAGTTCTGGCGGAGTCCGGGCTTCAACCAACACCCACGGTATAATACGGGGCCGGCGCCCTAATCCTTGAGCCAGGGGCTGCGCCCACGCACAGGCACAGGCGTTTCTGAGCTGAGAGAAACCCCCGCTGAGGCCCCAGCTCTTGACCTCTTGTTGGCGGCCTCCAATTGGCTGCGGAGAGGGCCGGTCCTCCGTGTCTGTAGGTTGCTGACTTGTTCTGAATGCGTGTCCCAAGGCACCACTTTCGGGGTTTCTTTTTCCTTCTTTTATCCCTTGTTTCTCTCATTGCACATCTCACACTTGTGCTGGAACACATGATCATGACGCCTATGAACTACTAAAGGAGATGCTGCCACACACATCCCTCCCTCCTCCACTCCCTCTCGCCTTTCTTTCTCTCCTTCCCTCGTAACATCCCCCCTCCCCTGGCCCCCACACCTGCATATGAAACCCGGGATCTAGCTAAGAGTGAGCCCGCCGGGCTCTCCTGTCAGGCAGGCAGGCATGCATGACACCCGCGTAGAGCACATGTGGGTGTTAGGAAACTTGGGTGTGCACGGTGCCCCGCGGATGAACAGACGTCCGATGCAGACCTTAGACCGGGGATCCTGTCACCTTAGCGCCTGTTGGTCGACCAGATGTCTCTTCTGCGTGTTTTGGCCTAGTCAGTGCAGCAGGTGGCGGCCTTGTATAAGTTGTGGTTCCCCTGAGGCTCTGAGACTCGCCTCGCTCCTCCAAACCCCGTGTTCCTTCTTTCGTGTTCCTTTTCTCTCTCTCTCCCTCTCTCTATCTCTCTCCCTCTCTCCCTCCCTTTCTCCCCCCTCTCCGTCTCTCTCCCCCTTCATTCTCACTCTCCCTTTATTCTGAAACGGTTCTTCTGACAATACGCACTGCTTGCCTCCTGTGTAACTACTAGAGCTAAAGAGCGAACTCGGCAGTGTGTGGGCCTAGGGGGTGTGTCATTCATATCAAAAAAAAAAAAAAAGAAAAAACTCTTCTTCATTCAGGTCTACACAACCAGCTAGGACAGTATACGTGTGTGGGATTATATATTTATTTATTGATATATTTTTTGGCCATACACCCTCAGTCCACCTTCACTGGGAAGAGCGGTGTGGCGCCATTCACAAGTCACAGCACACTCGAATTCTTGAGCTCCAGGGATGCTTTTGCTTCTGACCCCCGAACAGGTGGGACTATGCTGGGGTGTTGGGCGGTCGTCTCCTGTCTCCACCGGCCTCGGCCTCCCAGAATGCTAGCATCAGAGTGGAGATCAACCGCCCCCAACCCCATAACTTCTTTGGGTGTGTATGGAGCTGTTCCCGGCGACAGATCGGTCCTCTCAAAGCCCAGTGGGGAGGCGGTGCTGAGAAGGGCGGGGACAGATCCTAGGAGTTCTTCCCTTCAACCTCGGCTCCGGTCAGGTCAGGTCAGGTCAGGTCAGGTCAGCGCCACTGTGCTTGGCTGCTTAGCTCTTCTGTAAAACGGAACAGATCAGAAATAAAGGTCGAAAACTTAAATGAGGGGCGGCGCCTGTGGCTCAGTCGGTAAGGCTCCAGCCCCACAGACCGAGGGTGGCGCGTTCAAACCCGGCCCCGGCTGAAATGCAACCAAAAAATAGCTGGGCATGGTGGCGGGCTATTTTCGTCCCAGCTACTCGGGAGGCTGATGCAAGAGAATCGCTTAAGCCCAGGAGTTGGAAGTAGCTGTGAGCTGTGTGATGCCATGGCACTCTACCCGAAGGGTTTAAAGCGACACTCGGTCTCTACAAGAAAAAAAACAAAAAAAAAAAAAACACTTAATTCATTACTGAAGTTTTTTTCTGGATTGGAAAGCGGGGGTTCGGGGAGAGGAAGAGTTTCTGTTCCAGGAAGTGTGCTACGTGTCTATTTACTTCTATATTAGATCAATTTTAACATTTATTAATTTATTTTTTGAATTTTTGAATTCAACATTGAATTCATTTGAATTTTTTTTTTTTTTTTTTGGTGAGGCAGACCTTCACTGAGTCACCCTCCGTAGATTGCCTTGGTGTGGTGTCACAGCTCTCAAGAACCTCCAACTCTTGGGCGTGAACGATTGTCTGGCCTCAGCCTCCCAAGTACCTGGGACTGCATGAGCCCACCACAGCGCCAGGGTATTTTTGCTTTGTTGCAGTTGTCATTGTTGTGTAGCTTGTCAGACAGGGCTGGAATCCGCCAGCCTCCTCGGTGGATGTGGTTGGTGCCTTAACCACTGTGCTATGCACCACCCCCCCACGCCACGCCAGCCTATTTATTTATCTATTTATTTATTAAATATTTTCCTTCTTCTGCTGTGTTTGACTGGGGCCCGGTTTCAACCCGCCGCCTCTGGAACTTGGGGCCGGTGCCCTACTCCTCTGAGGAACGGGCACTGAACCACTTTTACTCTTTCATTTTCCTTCCTTCCTTCCTTCTTTCCTTCCTTCCTTCCTTCCATCGTTCCGTCCCATCCTTTCTCCTTCCCTCCATCCCTCCCTTCCTTCCTTCGTTCTTTCTTGTTTTTTTTCTTTCCAGTTTTTTTTGTCGGGGCTTGGTTTGAACCCGCCACCTCCGCAATATGCGGGCGGAGGGCGGGGGTGCCCGCAGGCGAACTCTTTCAACGAAATGGTTTTGAGGAGGGGGCAGTTTTTCTCGCCACCCACCTCCTCTGTATATGGGGCCGGCACCCTACTCCTTTCACCCACAGGCGCCACCCGTTAACTTGTATTCCTTTTCCTTTTTGTAGAGACAGAGTTTCCCTTTATTGCCCTCGGTAGAGTGCCGTGGCGTCACACAGCTCACAGCATCCTCCATCTCCTGGGCTTAGGCGATAATCCTGCCTCGGTCTCCCGAGTAGCTTGGATTACAGGCGGCCGCCAGAACGCCCGGCTCTTTTGTTGCAGTTCGGCCTGGCCTGGGGTTGAACACACCACCCTCCGTATATGGGGCCGGCGCCTTGCTCACTGAGCCACAGGCCCCGCCCCCGTTATTTTCTATACTTAACAATAGCTTCCCCCCACACATACAGCTCTCCAGATACAGTGAAACCAGGTGTGGGAGAAGGATTTTTAACTAAATCAATTAGGTTGGGCGACGTGAGGTGGCTCAGGCCTGTAATCGAAGCACTTTGGGGGGTCTAGGTGGGCGGATCGCTTCAACTCACTGAGTTGAGCTCCCGAAAATGGGTTCGTTTCTTTGCTTTCCAGTTCTGGCGGAGTCCGGGCTTCAACCAACACCCACGGTATAATACGGGGCCGGCGCCCTAATCCTTGAGCCAGGGGCTGCGCCCACGCACAGGCACAGGCGTTTCTGAGCTGAGAGAAACCCCCGCTGAGGCCCCAGCTCTTGACCTCTTGTTGGCGGCCTCCAATTGGCTGCGGAGAGGGCCGGTCCTCCGTGTCTGCAGGTTGCTGACTTGTTCTGACTGCGTGTCCCAAGGCACCACTTTCGGGGTTTCTTTTTCCTTCTTTTATCCCTTGTTTCTCTCATTGCACATCTCACACTTGTGCTGGAACACATGATCATGACGCCTATGAACTACTAAAGGAGATGCTGCCACACACATCCCTCCGTCCTCCACTCCCTCTCCCCTTTCTTTCTCTCCTTCCCTCGTAACATCCCCCCTCCCCTGGCCCCCGCACCTGCATATGAAACCCGGGAGCTAGCTAAGAGTGAGCACGCCGGGTTCTCCTGTCAGGCAGGCAGGCATGCATGACACCCGCGTAGAGCACATGTGGGTGTTAGGAAACTTGGGTGTGCACGGTGCCCCGCGGATGAACAGACGTCCGATGCAGACCTTAGACCGGGGATCCTGTCACCTTAGCGCCTGTTGGTCGACCAGATGTCTCTTCTGCGTGTTTTGGCCTAGTCAGTCCAGCAGGTGGCGGCCTTGTATAATTTGTGGTTCCCCTGAGGCTCTGAGACTCGCCTCGCTCCTCCAAACCCCCTGTTCCTTCTTTCGTGTTCCTTTTCTCTCTCTCTCCCTCTCTCTATCTCTCTCCCTATCTCCCTCCCTTTCTCCCCCCTCTCCGTCTCTCTCCCCCTTCATTCTCACTCTCCCTTTATTCTGAAACGGTTCTTCTGACAATACGCACTGCTTGCCTCCTGTGTAACTACTAGAGCTAAAGAGCGAACTCGGCAGTGTGTGGGCCTAGGGGGTGTGTCATTCATATCAAAAAAAAAAAAAAAAAAGAAAAAACTCTTCTTCATTCAGGTCTACACCACCAGCTAGGACAGTATACGTGTGTGGGATTATATATTTATTTATTTATATATTTTTTGGCCATACACCCTCAGTCCACCTTCACTGGGAAGAGCGGTGTGGCGCCATTCACAAGTCACAGCACACTCGAATTCTTGAGCTCCAGGGATGCTTTTGCTTCTGACCCCCGAACAGGTGGGACTATGCTGGGGTGTTGGGCGGTCGTCTCCTGTCTCCACCGGCCTCGGCCTCCCAGAATGCTAGCATCAGAGTGGAGATCAACCGCCCCCAACCCCATAACTTCTTTGGGTGTGTATGGAGCTGTTCCCGGCGACAAATCGGTCCTCTCAAAGCCCAGTGGGGAGGCGGTGCTGAGAAGGGCGGGGACAGATCCTAGGAGTTCTTCCCTTCAACCTCGGCTCCGGTCAGGTCAGGTCAGGTCAGGTCAGGTCAGCGCCACTGTGCTTGGCTGCTTAGCTCTTCTGTAAAACGGAACAGATCAGAAATAAAGGTCGAAAACTTAAATGAGGGGCGGCGCCTGTGGCTCAGTCGGTAAGGCTCCAGCCCCACAGACCGAGGGTGGCGCGTTCAAACCCGGC